>NC_051402.1:2177142-2201699 GCF_015228065.2 Penaeus monodon
GGGATCAAACTGGTTGTTAGTGAACGTGGGTGCAGTTGAGGAAGTGGACATGCACGTGGGTATTGTGTACCCAACCATGCTCGATTGCTGAGGGAATTCATGCCGGTTCCAGTGCACTTGGGCGAGAAAAAGACCCTCGCCGTCTCGTCAACGTTTCTATGGGTGGCTAGAGTGACTGTCTGATGGTAGCATGTGATGTGTGCAGGGCAAGAGGCCCGCTAGAAAGAACCGTGCCCTGTTACAGGTGTACTGTGTGGGAGCACCCATAGAACGGGTGGCAATAGACATTGCTGTCGCTGCCTCTTCACGCCACAAGGAAACCGATACATCTGTGTGGTAATGGACTATTTCTCAAAGTGGCCTGAGGCATATGCACTACCCAACCACGAGGCCGAGACCGTGGCTGGCGTGTTAGTGAATGAATTCATTACCCGTTTTGGTATGCCTTCTGAACTGCACTCTGACCAAGGCCGTGAGTTTGAGTTACGAGTGTTCCGTGAGTGTTGCGAGCTGTTAGGGGTGCGCAAGACACGGACGACACCCCTCCATCCACAGTCCGATGGTATGGTGGAGCGGTTTAACCGTACCCTTGCTCAACAGTTAGCCAAATATTGCAGGGAAAGTCAGGAAGACTGGGACGTCAAGCTGCCCGCCATGCTCATGGCCTACCGATCTGCTGTGCATGAGGTAACAGGCTTCACACCTGCCAGACTCATGTTTGGCCGTGAGCTCAGGCTACCAGTGGATTTGGCACAGGGCGGCCACCCGACGTGAACTTGCCAACTGTCACATCCAGCTATGCAGTGGCACTGCAGGAGAACCTGGCGGAGGTGCACCGACGAGTGCGTGGCAAGCTCAAGGTAGCCGGCCATGCCATGAAGGAGACCTATGACCGGCGCATGAGGAGTGAGGTACAACATAGGTGACAGAGTGTGGCTGCATAACCCGCGTCGGAAGCGAGGGCTCTCGCCGAAGCTACAGAGCCCCTGGGAGGGGCCATACACGGTGGTAGCGGCCCTCTCTGATGTCACCTATCGAATTCGCAGAGGGCGAAAACGACCGTCTGTTGTCCACGTGGACCGGCTGTGGCGTTACCATGGGCCAGGAAGCTATTCCTGGGGCCATGGTGAAAAAGAAGATGACGTTAGCCCCAGTAGCGGCGATGAGGACGTGGCAGACGCTGACCGAGATGAGGACGAGCATTTGGACGGTGAGGGCGATGCAACAGACGTCAGTGGTGACCATGAGCCAGGTCTTGGGACAGAAGATACCCCTCTGGGTGCCACTGCCAATCTACCGCCGCCCACACCTCCTCCAGAGAGACCCCAGCGAGAGCGAGGAAAGCCGCTCTGGATGAAAGATTTTTGTGTTTCTGAGAACTGATTTTATTTAAATTTTTATGTAGTTTGTTTCAGGTTTAGATATGTCAGAGCAGACGGGTCGTCTGCTTGATAGGGGGGGGATAGTGCTACGCCAGTGGGTCTTGGTCGCTGTTCGAAACGAGAAACATGATGAACGGGAAACATGACGCAGCGGGCTGTGAGCGAGGTCGAACAGCCGGAGACGAGTTGGGGCTGTCTGTGAGACCTCGGGTGTAGACCTTGTGACCGATATAATTGGGGGTGCCGTTTTAAAAGCTTATCGTGCAGTGCCGGGGGCCCACTGTAGTGTGCCTAGGAAAAGTGTACTGTACAATAACTTGTGTAATAAGGAGGCTGTCCAGTTTGTGTTTTATTGCGGGTGCTGCACTCGCCACTTGGCTTTCCTCTCGTGGTGCTCTGACGCTTGGTCTCAGTCTTCTTGGACGTTCAGTTTTACGACCAGAAGGTACGCAGGATGGCTACCTCCCTTGTGTGTGGCAGAAGAGAGACAGGCTGGTCGCGTACCTACTTGATCATGCCTATTGGACCGCTGTCTTGGTTTGATGTTGGTTAGAAAGATCATATACTATCATCAGATCTCTTTATACAGATATTGCAAGAAAGAGCACGAACATGCTAATACTCTGAACACCTATACTTTGGTAAGGCCGGGGGTAGACGGGGCCGGAAGGGAGGCCGGCAAGAGATTCACACGACCTTCGAGGAGTTCACATTAAATTAAGTATGGGGAGTCATGAACATTATCGAGGGCCACATGAAAAGTTAATCCAATATGAGAGAATGACAGCTTTTAAATTCACAAAAAGGCTGTTAACGAATATTTATGTCGAGGACTGAAACGACTTGCGACAATGTTTCTTACGTGGAAAAAACTGGCGCGGGCCACATTCTGGAAAGGGAAGATGCACAGACACAAACAAACACAATAGTACAGAGAGCAGGAGACGCGTTATTCACTGTGACGATCAGTACAGCTCTGAGAAACATATATAGCATGTTGGTTGATGAATGGCATTTTGAGCGGATATCTCATAAAATAATAACACTAATATATATGATAAATACATATAAGATAATAATGATATATAATGATAATAATATAAATTCATATAATCTAATAATAACGTAAATTGATTAGAGATGGGGTTTATTAATTACACTGATTCTTGATTAACACTAATACTCAAGTAATAATCATCGAGATAATTAACAGACGATTATCTTTTGGAAGTGCCGCCAACGTTGCGACAATGTCGTCCAATGACACAACACAGTTAATAATCCCATCGAAAAACACACAACTATACTTTCAACCTAAGACTGTATTGCCCTTACCATTTTATAATAGTTTTGTTCAGTTTCGATCTCCTTCTTTCCTTTACAAAGATGAATCACCCTCTGTTACATAGTAGACACGGATGTCATTGCTAACTTTATCTCTAATTCGCATCATCAATGTCGCCCATGAATCTCATCTTTGAAGTGTAAGATCACGAAAATCAGACCCTATAGTCTTACTGCTGGTCATGAGACACGAATAAAATGGTTTTACTACATTCCAATGTTGATGCGAGTGTACAATTGTTTTATTAATTATACACATAAATACGCACGCGTACACACACACACACACACACACACACACACCCCACACATATATATAGATATATATTAATATATATAATAATATATGAATATATAATATAGTTTATATATCAAATCAAATCAATAGCGGTAATCTCATGCTTGAGCATCCGTGGGGTGGACCTCTCCACCATCCTTCGCCACTAAAACGCGATCTTTACGCTTTTCTCTCCCACGTATCACCATTCGACCAGCCGCAAATATCTTTGATCATGGTCCGCTCATTCCTTGTCTTCGGTTTGCCCTCTTCCTCTGTTTTTCCTATCACCATCCCTGTCGGCCAAGTCTCTCTCATACTTTTTACTTCCTCAGTACATGACCATAACTTAATTTCCTCTGGTTCACGATGTCCACAGTCGGTCTTTACAATTTATTTTTCTCATCACTCATGATTCGTCCTTCCTCTCTGTCCAGCTAATACGCTTACTCGTCTGTAACACCCCATTTCAAACTATTGATCTTTTTCCTTGTCTATCTACTTCACACCCAACACGCAAACCATATGATGCAATTGAGAAAACGTTGATTTCAATAACCTCAGCTTTGTCCGTAAGTAATGCTTCTGTCTTTCCAGATTGTTATTGGGAGAGCAATTGGTGGCGCTTTGGCATGTGTTCTTCTTTTATCTCCGGTGAATCATCATCTGTATTAGGTTAAAAACCGCTCCAAAGCATAAATTTGAACTCTTTCACTTTTCCACAATCATTTTCCATTGATTGTTAACTGTTCTACGTTGTTCATTGACCGTTTTCTTTGGATCTTTCATGATCTTGTTTTTTCATTGGCATTAAGAAATAAGGCCAGCTTTTCGCTTGCTTCTCTACTTTATCTAGTAGTTTGTTGTAGCTCAGTGGATACTGCTTTTCAAATCCAAACTTATATCATCGGCGTACCGTCAATTTGATATTTTGTATCCCTCCAACATCCACAGTTCCTTCAAATTCTCCAAGCGCACCTCCTCATAATTGTTTCAGAATATATATCTATAGAGTGCGGAGACAGAATGCAAAACCCTGTCGTACCCTTGTTTGACTTCGAACCATTCTGTTTAACCCATAAGTGGTTCTTACAGCTGCTTGTTGTTTGGTCATACAAGGCTTTTAACTTAATTGATGATTTTGTTTTTTGTAAACTTCTATTCCTGGACATGTTATTCCAGAGAATTATCGTGATCAAACAGTAGCAAAAAGCTTTTCACAATCGATGAAACACAGTATGGTCTTTTTGATGTTCTCTGTTTTTGTCTCTATGATCATTTTAAAATTTAGAATCTGGTTTCTGTACCTTTTCAGGGCGAAAACCTCTTGTTTCGTCTGCATTTCCTCTCTTAACTTCAACTTCATTCTTTCGCCATAATTTTCACAAATGTTTGCACGGGGGGCTGTGACTTATTAAAGGCAATTGTCCTATTATTGTTGCATTTGGAGTGCGTCACCTTTTTTAGGTATGGGACAAGTAAAGACTGATTTTTACCCAGTCTTCTGGATATATATATCTATATATATATATATATATATATATATATATATATATATATATATATATATATATATATATGTATGTATGTATGTATATTTGTCTTTATATAGACAAATATTAAAAATTAGAGATATCTGAATTATTCATCCTATTCGGGTCTGTCTACCTGAGATGGGAATTAAGTAAAAAGTGTTTTAATTTCTTTAGGTTTCGTGTTTGGCGGTTCACGACTGTTCTACAAGATGATGAACGTCCCCCTCTCGAGGTCATAGTTCACTACGCCGGTTCTGGTTGGCCGACTCGATAGTTGTTTTTAAAGGATGTACAATATGTAACTGTGAAAAAAAATCTTCATTCACTGCGATTTGAGTATTACTAGATTTATATTTCTTTATTTTATTTTTCAAGAATAATAATGATAGTCATGCATTTGCGTTTTCTTTTTTCTACACTGTTGGAGCATGCGAATCGTCAGTAAGGAGGGGAAAGTTCCTAGAATGGTTAGATTAGGATAACCCTTATTTTATACTAATTTCCATTTAATAGATCTATTTTCTACTTTATTTTTATCGTTCAAATAGATTTAATTGCTTCAACTTTAATTATTATTATTGCAAATACGAGAATGACAATAAATTGTAAAACGCACGCACGTACGCACGCACACACGCACGGACTTATAATAAGATACATAGATAGATATGCTGATGTAGTGGGAGAGAGAGAGAGAGAGAGAGAGAGAGAGAGAGAGAGAGAGAGAGAGAGAGAGAGAGAGAGAGAGAGAGAGAGAGAGAGAGAGAGAGAGAGAGAGAGAGGAGAGCGGAGAGAGAGAGAGCGAGAGAGAGAGAGCGAGAGAGAGAGAGAGAGAGAGAGAGAGAGAGAGAGAGTAACAGAGATAGAACAACAGTGATAGAGATGAAACTTCAAATGGTTTCCCTTTTTTTGTTTGTAGTATAATAGACTGACGTATTTAGCAGTCACATTGATATATATATATATATATATATATATATATATATATATATATATATATATATATATATATATATATAAGTATTCAGGTAAATTACCCTTTGTGTTTATTTATGTAATTATCTTCTAGTGATTATTACTATTGTTATTTTCTATTAATCACAATATTTCATATATTTCCCAATCAGTCAGTCCTCAGTCTTTATGAATATGTATAAAAAATCATGTGTATGTTAATATAAATGGTTTACCTATATATATTTCTAATTTGAAGTGTAATAGTGTAAGTACTTAATATCAAAGTTGCTTATTTATTACCATCATTCAAATGATGCTGATTATGATAATAACTATCAAAACTGATTTGGTTAGTGAATTTTACAAAATACAAAAAGGAACATGGGCATTAGTGCACACGTAATTTACTTCCAGAATTCAAGGGTTACAGTGTTGAGCATTTAGGAAAATATCATATAAAAAATAAGCAAATCAGAAACTCCCCGTTATTTCATGTTACATCTTATCAAAAAAAAAAAAAAAAAAAAAAAAAAAAAAAAAAAAAAAAACTGCAAAACTTCAGCCAGGTTTTTATCTGACAACAAGTACAAGTGCCATACATTTCTCTATCTATATGTCCACAAACACGTCTATATCTATCTAATCACTTACATATATATCTATCATGTATATTGGTAACTTTGTAGTACATACAGAAGCATCTATCTACGCATACATCTACATCTATTTGCAGTTACACACACTCACATCACACACACACACACACGTGATTGTACACTTGTTCCCCATGTAAAATATTATTTTATTACATTGTATTGGTAATCAGTAACTCGCCTCGTCATTTCATGCTTTGATTTATTAGAAAAAAAATTGCAACGTTATGTTCTAGTTTTCCAAAATTATTTATGGGGATCACGGCGAGAGGACCGGATATTGAACTGATTTGTGTCCTTCCTGAATTAACTTTTTTATGAGTAAACTGAGTAACCTTTTACTTTATTGCTTTTCTGCGTTCTCCCTTAGGAAATCATGCTAAGACAGTAAATTGATGTTAGTGTGAAGGACAAAAGACTGGTATCGGTGTTATTACCGTTATTTTTCTTGTGATTGTGGCCATTAACTATTTTTATTTTAATTATACCTGTCACTGTAGATAACAAATGTCTCTCAGCAAATGACAAATATTTACTGCGTATACAGTATACAAACTGCAAACATATCTTTTACTGATTTCCAAATCATACATCAGATAATTCAATTAGTACTAAGAGAGAGAGAAAAAAAATCCACACTTTAATAACTACGAAACTACATAACTATATTCCGAAGGCGAAGGATCTTCAGGAATATATTTTATCATTTCGGTACAACCGAACCAAATCTATCCTTTCTACAGGGCATTTCAATTAAAACGAGGCCACATACTTTACAGCACTATTGGTGGAAGGAAGAGAAAAAAGAATGAGGGAGGAGAGAGAGAGAGAGAAGAAAGATAGAGTGAGAAAAAGAAAGAGGGGGAACAACAGAAATTACAGATTGACACTGAATTTGAAATTGATTTCCTTTATGCATTTGTCTAATCCGACAGATTGGGCTCTTTAAAAGTCCGCAATATACATTAATATATATATATGTATATATATATATATATATATATATATATATATATATATATATATATATATATATATATATATATTATAACCAAAATATCATATACCTATTAAAAAATTAATATACTTAAGTCTTATAGACGCTTAGTAATCACCACTATTTTAATATTGGTTATAATGACAATCAGTATCATTTAATGTTGAACATTCAAATTAATATGATAAATGGATTATAAAAAAAAGAAAAAAAAAAAAAAGAAAGAGAAGTAAATATATAGGTAATATACTTCCAGAATTTGCAGGTTGCAGTGTTTTGATTATTAAGGCAAAAGTGAAAACGAAAATTGTTACAGGCATTGGGAAATTAGAAACTTTTCCACTAATTTTGTGTTATACTTTATCAGAAAAAATATATCCACTGTAAAGGCCTAGTCCAGACCAAGATATAGTGTTGCTCAACACTGTACCTAAACCAGTTGCTGAACAAATCCCCCCTAAAATTGTTTCGCAGTGGTTGTTCGAGAGTTCCGAGGCACGATTTTTTTTTTTTTTTTTTTTTTAATGATACATGATACAAAGTTGCGGGCAACATGATAAATCATCTGTTGGTCATTGATCAGTCGTCTGCTGTCTTGCGCTTGTTTGTGGGGTTGCTATAAATAGTGTGCGACTGAATACAAGAAAATACACATGCCAAAGAATTTATGAATTATACTAACAAGTGAAACTGCATGCATATTGTACACTAGTCACTACATATTCAATGTGGCGTTGCACTATCTGGAAAGAGGAAAAAGCCTGATAAAATGGGACAGTTGGTATTCTATTAGGCAGATATATTGCCTCACATAGCTATGTGTTTGCGTAATAACAACAACAACAACAACAACAATAATAATAACAATAATAAATGTTACTTCTCACGCTGCTGTATTGACTCACAAAGCTTCGTGCCTTAAGAAGCATTCGTATTTTGTATTTTGAAAATAATCGGTAAGTAATGTAAAGAAGCAATCGATTGTTTTAATTAATTCGCTGCCACTATATTTACATGACTTTAGGTACTCAAAAGTGCAGCTAGAGCATGTGACTATATACCATTCTCAGTATATCCTCGAACTTTAAGAATATAGCAAAGAAAATCGTATGGTCACAAGCAGAATAAACGGATGGAACTTTAATTCTAAGTCATCTACCTCTTGGCATTACTTTTTATGTAAATTGAAAATACAAATACTAAGCGACACTATGTGAGTCAGCGCAACTCGCCCGAAAAGCTATTATTTTTCAGACAATATTGACCCATGTGTGTCAATACAGTTGCATAATGGGCACCTATTTTTTCTGACAGCACTAAATTCTATTCCCAGTTTGTGGGATGCTTCTTGGTCTGGACGTACAATACTTTACTGTGTAATTGTTCAGCAATAGTCGCGAAGCAAGTCAGTTTGCGCCAAATTGGCGATATTGTTTCTTGGGTGATTCACAACAGTCGCTTGTGTTTGTAACAAATTTAGTATGATAGTCAATTACTGAGTAAATGTACTGATATACTGTTGCTCAACTGTTTCGATATACTATATCTTGGTCAGCACTAAGCTTAAAACTTCAGCCAAGTTTTCATCTGACAATTACATTTAACACTAGTCATATACACACACCTCTATCTGTAAATCCACAAACACATATGTTTATATCTATTATCAACATGATTAGTAACTATCTGTCCATACACGATCTATAACTACACAAACATCTAACCACGCATGAATTTACGTCTGTACAAATAAATGCAATAAATATACATATACACATATATAGATATACTATATACAAATACATAGACACATAGTTATATTTGGGCACTTGTTACCTATGCAAATACCATTTAATTACACTGTATTGTTAATTAAAAATTCTCCTAGCCATATCATGTTTTGGTTTATTATTTATTATTTTGCCTAGTATTATTTTTAACCCTGGTATTATAACCCTACTGTTCTGCGTCTCACACTGACGGTTATGAACTATAGCTCAGAACCTTGTGTTAAAGTCAATAAAGTATAGAGTAATGCATTTGACATTTTTCAACAAAAAGCTGAAAAATTCCGCATAAACAGAACTAATCATACAACCATATCTTCTACTGATTTCCAGATTATACCGAGGATAATAAATTAGTATTTGTAGAATTTAAATTGAAAATTAAACCGTTCATCTTAAATAACCACGAAACACATAACCCTATACTGAGGGCAAAGGATCTTAAGGAGTGATACTTTCTACGATATTTACTATCTCGAACAACTGAACCAAATCTACCCTTTTTACATGCCTCTTTAATCGAACGCGTTTACCTATTCACAAGTCAGTGGAAAGGAGCACCGCTGCTAATTTCATAAATGCTACCCAGTCTGCATGGTTCTCTGTTCATTTATTTATCTTTTATTAAATACAGTAGTGCAAAGTCAGATCTTTAAAAATGGAGATAATCAGATAATGCTGCTGCCAATAAGATTAAAGAGGCGCATTGATTTTTCTTTTTTCTTATTATTACCTTAATTTACCAAGTCTACAAAACTAAACTCCAAACCCTCAATATATCTTTACCGAATTCTTTTAATTTCCATCAGTAGTATTAACTAGATCACGAGGTCGTTTTCGTTATTATTAATGTTTGTTTAGGGGATCCGGTATCATGAAAGGATCATATCTTTTATAATCATTGGTATTCGCCTCTAATCCACTCACAAAACCATCAGCCGAAATGGATATAAATAAATGCAGTGCACTTTTACTTAAGAGCAATAAATAATGATAACCACATTCTTGACCAATCCGCAAAATATTATTAAGTATAGAGACAGATATACAGATTAGGATTTTATACACACCCACTGACACACACACACACACACACAAACATAAATTATATATATATATAATATATATATATATATATCTATATATATATATATATATATATATATATATATATATATATATATATATATGTATATATATATATATACATATATATATTATATATAATATATATATATATATTATATATTAATATATATATATATATATATATATATATACAATATGTAAACATATATATATATATATATATATATATAATATATATATATATATATATATATATATATATATATATATATATTTGTGTGTGCGTCTGTTGTGCATTGATATATATTGTGTATACATCATAGTTACTGAGACAGGTGTATATTTGCCATGTTACATAAACAATTCAGTATTTTTTTTCGTTTCTTTTATTTTCTTAGCATTTGTGTCTGATGTCTGCTTGTGTAATCATGACATTATGATATTGAGGCAATCTCTTCGTCTCATCATCATCATCATCAAGGGGCTAACGCCGACGGGGGCGCATGGCCGCATTCACCCTTCGCTTCCAGCCACGAGGATCCCTCGAGGTGAGTCTCCAGGCAGGCCCATGGTCCATCTCTAATTCCTCGCGACAGGTCTCGTCGAGCTGCCCAAGCCATGATCTCCTGGGTCGTCCCACAGGTCTCCTCCACTCAGGGTTGTCACGCAGAGAGACAACCTGATGGGCAGGATCGTCCACAGGGAGATGAGCTAGTTGGCCATATAGCCTGAGTTGGTAATCCCAGATTATGCAAGTTACAGGTTCCATGCCAGTCTCACGGTGTAACCGCCGGTTGGACACGTGGTCCTGCCAACTATACCCCATGATCCGGCGAAGGGACTTGTTACAAAAGACATCAAGACGAGACTCCAAGACACTGAATAGCGTCCAGGTTTCACTTCCATAGAGCAAAACTGGCAGTATCAAGGCCTTGAAGACACGCAGCTTGGTCCTTCTGCATAGGTACCAACATCTCCAAATGCTCTTGTTGATCGAGTTCATGGCTCCTGTTGCCAGACCAATCCGTCTATTGACTTCTTGGTCTGACAGCCCAGAGATATGGACTACGCTACCAAGGTATGTTAAACTCTCTGTAAGTTCAACGTCCTCGCTGCAAGCATGGATCGACTGAACGAGTTCCCCTAACAGGCCCCCAAAGTCCTGAATCTTGGTCTTGTTCCAGGAAATCTCTAAGCCTAAGAGCTTTGCCTCATTGCTAGATGCATCAAGAACCACCACCAATGACTACAAGAACTCAGATAGGATAGCAACATTGTCGGCAAAGTCAAGGTCTGAAAAAGTTCGACAGACCCCCACCACACATTACAGCACTTTCAGTACCAGTATTAAGGCTTGCTGTTAGGCCAATAATCTGTGTCGGAATTCCCGATGCACCGAGTCAAACGCCTTCTTGAGGTCGATGTAGGTTGCAAGCAACCCACGACCAAACTCATGACAGCGTTCCACAATTACTTGAAGCGCTAGTATATGGTCTATTGTGGACTTGCCAGGAGTAAATCCAGACTGCTCCGGTCTCTGATGCCTCAGTAGGTGGTTGCGGATCCGTTTCAGAAGAATGTGGGCGAGAACCTTGCCTGGTATGCTGAGCAGTGTAATGTCACGGTAGTTGCTACAATCGCAACAATCCCCTTTCCCCTTCCAGAGAGGGATGACCACTGTAAGCAACACGAGAGATCGACTTGGGCAGGTCAAAGAAAGGGTTCTTAGCTTGCTGGTTTATTGCTGAGGGTAGATGAGACCCCCCAAGAGGCCCCCGTGTCCCCGGGTGGAGGACGAGGTGGTGGAGCTGGACCCTGTGTGGCTTGGCCTGTTTCTGTGTCTCTCCCTCTGCCTTATGGACATGTCCTTTTATGTGGCGGTTCCCTTCGAGGGCGGATGTTTATCCCTGTGCGAAAAGAGAAAGCTGAGCGACATCCACGTCCTGCCCAAGGAGAAGGGCAGCTGCTTGGACGGGGGTGTGAAGCGTATCATCCGGTCTTGCTACGTATTGTTGACATCGCTCGGCCACGCGCAAGGCTCGTCCTCGAGCCGACTGTAACGCTTGAAACGATGCAGTAGAGGTTCTGGGTCGTCGCGTGCCAGGGTAGCGGGTGTGGCAGAGGTTTCGCACTGAGGTGCAACATTCAGTAGCGAGGAGGGTCAATCGTCTTCAGAAGCTGAAATATAAGTGTACCAGGCCAGTAAAAGGGCTAGGGAGGAGGATGATAATGTGTTTGTCAATCACCTTACTAAAATGCAAGAAAAATGAGAGCATAATAAGAACAACTTGTCACAAGAAGGATAACGTGTCAAGTAAGGTATTAATTACTTAGCAAGTTCAATAAGGTACCATCAAATTGAAGAGAGAAAAATTAATTGGATAAGAATTCCATATCTTTAGGGTAAATAGGCAAGTATATATGCTTCGAACACATAGGCAGCTGGGCCTGAACTTAATTCTAACAGTGCGCGTCTCGGCGCTTCAATCGTATGAATGTAAGTGTACGGCGGGCGCAGGATTCCTTCGTTTACGGCCATGAGCCGGGCTTAAAATTAACTTGCGGTGGTAAAATCCCTCTTTACTGAAGTACCCACAGACGGAGCAGTCCGTGTAGTCGAGAGAGTCACCAGCTCCAAGACAGATACTGAACTTCCGCTGCCGAGACATCACTTCGTTCGCCTAGTGAAGTTATGCGTGGACTTCGGCTACTTCGAATTTGCTGGGGAAGAATACCAGCAGATTAGTGATCTTGCCATGGGCTCCCCCCCCGAGTGCAGTCATGGTCTACCTGTTTATGGAGACGCTGGTAAGGGATAACTACAAGGATATAATCGGCAGACATTCAACTTGGCTTCGTTATATAGATGATGTCCTCGTCATTGTCCCTAGAAGGTCGTGCTTACAATGTACGCTGACGCGGCTTAACTCCAGTCACGAGAAAATACAGATCACCGTGGGGGAGGAAAAGGATCAGAAATTAACTTTCCTGGACACTGATTCATCGGGATGGTGATGGCTTACGTTTCTCCGACAAATAAAAATGATTATATCCATTATTTCTCCGCCCACAGCAGCAAAATAAAATCTGGTGTTGCATCTGCAGCCCTGAATTTCTTGAGGATGAGTTGCCTATATGATAAGTTCTATCATGAAACACAAATATCCCAGAGACTACTTGCTAAACCTCAGAAAGAAGGTGGAAAACATATTCGCAAGATCAGACCCTACACCCTCTTCTAATAATGTTCTCATATTACCGACGTAACATTTCCCAGGCGATCAGCAGATATTTCGGCAAGACAGTGAGAATCGCCAGCACATTCGGGGAAAAGATACATGACTTAATACGTGACAGGAAGCAGCCCGAAAGCAACCCTAACAGTGTTGGATATCGCATACCCTGCAGCACATGCGATACAGCATACTTTGGTGAAACAAGCCGTGGTTGCAGCACCAGGATTAGCGAACATCGAACTAACATCAGTCACCACAGGACTTTCAATACCATAGTGGCACATGCAGATGAAGCAGGACATCTACCGAACTGGAAGGAAGCAGAAGTCCATGGAGGACTGAAAAAAAAAATATGGAAGCAGTATACATCTCGACGGAGAATAATGTCAACACAGCATCGGGCAGATTCAAACTATCCAAGGTCACGGCAGTAATGCAATTATACGAACAACGAGTGGGAGGTCACAGTCGTCAGGTGTTTCGTCAGCTCATGTCTGATATATATATATATATATATATATATATATATATATATATATATATATATATATATATATATATATATATATATTCTGTAATTTTCTTTGGTGTATACATTTCTGACAAAGATATAATCGAAACCGGTCAAATAGATCTCTTGTACTGTAAAGAGATTCATTCTCATTCAAACCTGTTTTACATTTGTCAATATGAATCCAGTTCGTGCATCATGTGTGTGTTTGTGCGTGTGTATGTGTGTATGCATATGCATCTGTATGTATATATACATATATGTTTGTATATATACACACATCTATCTACACACACACACACACACACACACACACACACACACACATATATATATATATATATATATATATATATATATATTATATATATATATATATATATATAATATATAATATATATATATATATATATCATCATCATTTAACGGTAGGTTCATGTCTGAGCCGCCGTGGTCACAGCATGATACTCAATTGCAGTTTTCACGTTGTGATGCTCTTGGAGTGAGTACGTGGTAGGGTCCCCAGTTTCTTTCCACGGAGAGTGCCGGTGTTACCTTTTTAGGTAATCATTCTCTCTTATTTTATCCGGGCTTGGGACCAGCACTGACTTGGGCTGGCTTGGCCACCCAGTGGCTAGGCAGGCAATCGAGGTGAAGTTCCTTGCCCAAGGGAAACAACGCGGCGGTTGGTGACTCGAACCCTCGAACTCAGATTGCCGTCGTGACAGTCTCGAGTCCGACGTTCTAACCATTCGGCCACCGCGGCCTTGACGATCATGGGTTTCCATGATTTTTCTTGGCAATTTAGAGCGGTGGTTTGCCATTGCCTTCCGCCCGGTGTTTTTTTTTTTTTTTTTTTTTTTTTTTTTTTTTTTTTTTCGAGTCACCATCTCTATTTACCCGGCACTGACTTGGGCTGACTTGGTTCCCCAGTGGCTAGGCAGGCAATCGAGGTGAAGTTCCTTGCCTAAGGGAAACAACGCGGCGGTCGGTGACTCGAACCCTCGAACTCAGATTACCGTCGTGACAGTCTTGAGTCCGACGCTCTAACCATTCGGCCACCGCGGCCCCATATATATTATATATATATATATATATATATATATATATATATATATATATATATATATATATATATATATATATGTATGTATATATGTATTTTTTTCTTTTCTTTTAACGGTAGGTTCATGTCTGAGCCGCCGTGGTCACAGCATGATACTTAATTGTAGTTTTCATGTTGTGATGCTCTTGGAGTGAGTACGTGGTATATATATATATATATATATATATATATATATATATATATATATATATATATATATGTGTGTGTGTGTGTGTGTGTGTGTGTGTGTGTGTGTGTGTGTGTGTGTGTGTGTGTGTGTGTGTGTGTGTGTAATTTACACAGTAGGTAATGCCAAGAGGTAGATAACTTAGAATTAAAGTTCCATCCGTTTATTCTGCTTGTGACTATATGATTTTCTTTGCTATATTCTTAAAGTTCGAGGACATACTAAGAGTGGTATATGGTCATATGCTCTAGCTGCACTTTTTAGTACTTAGAGTGATGTAAATATCGTGGCAGAATTAACTGGCGTCAATTTGTATCTGACTTGCTTAGCGACTATTGCTGAACAATTAAACCGTATTGTATGTCCAGATCAAAATGCAATTAGCAGACCAAGATGCATTTAACATGCCATGAAATGAGAGTTAAATTTAACCTACAGACAATTCGTCTTCTGTTGTCGAAATTTTGAACCTGGCACCTGCATAAATTAATAAAATATAGTTTTGGGAAGAAGCAAAATTCACGAAGCTACAATTATTCATATAGTTTAATAACGCCAGAAAAAAAAATATATATATATATAGTTAAAATGGTTAACAATATATCAGTATATTAAATTCTTATCTTGAGACTTTTACGGAATAAAATTATATACGATCTTTTGGTTACAAAAAAAAAATTTAGACAATAAGGATTGAATACATATATATACATATATACTGAGGACTTGACTATATACTGTGATAAAAAAGGTAAATGATATATTAACGTAATTTCTAAGTAGCTCAATCTATCGTATTAGACAAAGACATAAAGGGAGTCCATTTGAAGTTCTATCTCTCTATCTATGATCTCTGTTATTCCCTCTCTCTCTATTTTTATCACTCGTCTATCTCTCTTTCTTCTTTCTCTTTCTCTCCTTCCCACCACTAGTGCTCCTCTGTACGGCTTGAATTCATTTTAATTTAGAATGCCATGTTTAAAGGGTAGACTTGGTTTATTTGTACCAAAATGATAGTATATATCCTAGCAACTATCTTTTCTTAAAATCTTTTACTCCCAGGATATAGTTAAGTAGATTCGTAGTTATTTTTTTTTTTTTTTGTTAGTATTAATTGAATTATCTCATATATATTCTGGAAATCAGTAGACGATATGGTTGCAAATTTCGCTCTCTCTTTCTCTCTCTCTCTCTCATATATATATATATATATATATATATATATATATATATATATATATATATATATATATATATATATATATATTACATATATACAGTAAATCTCTGTTATTTGTTGAAAATATCTAATGCATTGTTTTAATTTTAAGCAAAGTTATGAGCTACTCACTCTTCTGTAGTAAAATAAACATCATTTACAATTATAATGTTGAAAGAATATTTAAAGAAATGTATATTATACAGTGATTAGTATAATAATAAAAATTGTTAATGTCTTCCGTCATAAGGTAAAAAAAAGGTAATGATACCAATCTTACGTCCTTCACACTAACATCAATATACTCTCTTTGCATGATTTCCTGAGGGAGAACACAGAAAAGAATGAAGTAAAAGCATACTGAGTTCATTCATAAAAAAAAAAAAAATTCAGGAAGGACACAAATCAGTCCATACCCGGTTTTTTCGTCAGTGTGAGACTCAGGACAGCAAACGTGATTCCAATAGATAGTATAGGCAAAGTTGAACACAGCGTTTTATCGTTTCTAGTGCAGCAAAGCATGAAATGAGCTGACTTGATGATTACCAATAAATACACTGTAATTAGAGTATTTTATATGGGGAACAAGTGTACAATTACATATGTGTACAGAATTGTAGATAGACGTAGTGGCATGTGTAAATAGATGCTTCCATCCGTTTCAAGGTGGAATGGGAGGTTGACAACAGGCTCCCTTTCTTGGACACCTTAGTCCATCGCTCTGCTGACCACTTCTCCTTCTCCATATACAGGAAACCCATGCATAGTGGTATGTACATACACTTCTTCTCATACCACCCTCTCCATGTGAAGAGAGGTGTTGCCACCTCGCTGTTCCTTCGCGCCCTTCGCATCTGTGACCCCCAGTACCTGGATGGAGAGATCGTCTTCCTTCATCGCTCTTTCTCCAAACTGGGCTACCCTGGCCATGTTCTCGATGCCGCGTTATCCAGGGCGCGGCGTACCTTCTATCACGACTCTCCTCCTAAATTGACTCCTCATTTGCCCGTCCTCAGCCTGCCCTACACTGAGGAAATTTACTCTCTCCGTCGCCCTCTTCACCCTCTCAACTGCAGGCTGATCTTTCGCCAGGTGAACACTCTCCGTCGCAACCTGGTCCATACTAGCCCTCCTTCCTCCGCGAAGGTGGGCACCTATGCTGTTCCTTGTGCCTCCTGTGACAAGCAGTACTTTGGCGAAACAGGCGCCAGTCTTACCAAGCGTCTGTCTCAACATAAGTACGCTATATCCAGGGGACACAACAATAACGCCCTCTGCCTCAGTGGGACACTGGCCATCAGATGGACTGGTCAGCAGCGCGGATTGTGTTTCCTTCCGCCGATGTCCACTCCCGCAGACTGGTGGAATCTTCCTTTATAAAGCTGCTGCCTAATTTCAACTTGAACAGCGGCTTTTCTCCTGCTGACAGCCTCCTTGCTTCCCATATCCTCCGCCTTCTACCGTATGCCGGCCACCCGGCGCATAGTCCGCCCGATCCTCCGACCTGATGTGACCTTCCTCTGCTTCCTTTCGTCTGTCCTCACCCGCCCCGTTTTTCCCGCGTTGCCTCTCCTCTCTCTCTTTTATACCCCCTCCTCTCCCTCTCCTCTTCAACCTGAAGATGGAATCCAGGTGGATTTCGAAACTGTAGTCTCATTTTCAATAAATCCATTTTTTTGTATTGGGGGTTTTTTTTTTTCTTCCATTGTATCAGCACGGAAGAGTGTTTTGCTATTCACAAATAGATGCTTGTGTATGTAAATAGTGTATGGATACAAAGTTCCGAAATACATGATAGTATATATGTATTGATTAGATAGATAAAATATGTGTTTGTGGACAAAGTTTAAAGGGTATATATGGCACAAGTATTTGTAGTCAGATTTATTTTATTATATTTTAAAATTTAAAATATATATATATATATAATATATATTATATATATATATATATATTATATATATATATATGCACAATAAAAATATGTAACTTGAAATCGGGAAGTAAATTACGTTTATTATTTTTCATGTTCCGTTTTGTATGTTGGAAAAATTCAAAATCATATTAATTTTTGAATTTTCGCTACCATATCAATATCATTACAATGACAAAGATAAATAAGCAATAGTCTCTTAAACCTTACATAGTGCTTGATTCAAATTAGATACCGCATAAGTGTTGCCTATTACGAATTATTTTATTTTCTAAAATAAATAATAGACATCTCAAAATTCGTACGGAGCATAATTGATTATAAATATTATTCATAAGAACTGAGGACTTTGTCTGATTGGGATATTGATTAATATTGTGATTAACCAGATGAAATAATAACAGTAAATCACTAAAAAGTAATTACATAAATAACACAAAGGGAATATATATTGTAATTTATTTAAATAGTTAAAACAAATATTGTGATAACTACACACCTAAGCCCTCTTCTACAATTGACACAGAAAGGGAAACCACTTGAAGTTTAATCTCTCTCTGTCGTTCTCTCTTTCTCTCCCTCTCTCATTCACCTTTCTCTCTCCCTCTCCTTCCCCCCTTTTTCACCTCTCACTCGATCAATCTATCTAACCCTATCGTCCTCCTTTTTTTTTCTTTTTTTAGTCTTTCTTTCTACCTCTACACCAGTCTAACCTATCTACCTAGCAATAAATATCTATATCTAATCTATCTATCTATCTATCTATCTATCTATCTATCTATCTATTATATATATTATATATATATATATAATAAAATATATTAATTATACATATATGTATGTATACATTATTTATATATGAACTTATTTATATATATATATATATATATATATTATATATATTTTAATATATTATATACATATACATATATATACATATATATGTATATATATATCTTATTATATATATATATAATATATATATATATATAATATATATAATATATTGCTACGCCAGTGGGTCTTTGTCTCTGTGCGAAAACGGTGTTAACATGAAAAGGATGACCTGGGCATGTGTTAACATGAAGGGACCTGGGCAAACATGACGCAACTGGCTGTGAGCGGAGGAACAAGCCAGGGAGACACGGTTGGGTGCTGCTCCTGTGAAGACCTCGTGTGTTCCCTTGTGACCTGATATAACTTTGTGTTGCCCTGTTATAAGCTGTATCGTGGAGTGTGACATGCTGGTTTCCCCCTGTATTGTGCCTATAGAAAAGTGTACGGGTAAATAACTTGTGCAAATAAAGGAAAGACTGTCATCGTGTGTTTATTTTCGTGCCCTGCCTCGCCACTTGGCGTTTTCCCTCCTGGTGTTCTGGACGCTTGGTGCTCGTGCCTTTTGGGAGCTGTTTCACTGTTCACGACCCTGTGGATAGTACGCCGTCTGCCTAGCCTCCCTTTTGTGTTGGTGGAAAGAGAGACGAGGGGGAAGGCAAACAAATGGTGTCAGGAGTGGGATTTGTGATATTTGATCAGTGAGAGCGCCGATTTATCATGTGGTCTAAAGATGGAGGCAGCCATGAGGCAGGCACGAGTAAAGGTGAAGCGAGCCAAATGGACCTGATCACTGCATGCTGCCCGGTATGAGGGAGAAATGGCACAAAGGCAGAAGAGCAGGCACAGAGGGCACGCGAGCAGGCGCACCATCTCGTCGAGATGCAGGCAAGGAAGGCAGAGGAACAGTTCTGCAAACTTTTTTGAGGTGCTACAGAGCAATCTTGCATCTGGGGAAGATGGAAACTCAGCAGACCCCGACAGGCCTGCAACAGCGTGAAGAGTGAACTGATGGAGGAGGTGCAGACTCTAAAGGGGGCGAGATTCAGGGGCCTGAGGGGGAAGTGTGTCAGATTTACGGGGGGTCTGCCGGGGGTTTCCGTGGCGGGAAAACCCCCCGGGGGCTCGCAGCGTCGTGTCGAAGCCAGTGGTCGCTGCAGAAGGCTGGGGACCCATCGGAACCACTCCCTTCGGTATAGGTGGCGGCACACTTGGACCCGGTCAACCCGCCTCGTTGCCTCCCTCACCCCCTTCCTCCCCCCCGGGCGTGTTAGTTCACGGCACACGTTCCCCCACCCTGCAGCCCCTCGGCCTCCAGATTCTGTGAGGCATAAGCCAGCTGAGTACAATGGAAAAGTGGCCTGGGAGGCATATGTCGCCCAGTTTGAAATGCTGGCATCTGCCCAGGGCTGGAGCCAGGAAGAGAAGGCCCTGCAGCTGGAAAACAGCGCTAAGGGGCCCCGCGGTGGAAGTGTTTGGGGCATCTGCCGCCATCCCAACATGCCTCTTACACCAGCGTGGTGGGGGCTTTGAAACGCCTTTTTCGGGCACCACCACCAGATCGAGGTATATCGGGCCCACTTGAAGAAGCGGACTCGTGAGCGTGGCGGGACACTGTCCCAGCTGGCGCAGGATGTGGAGGCGCTGGTAAGGAGGTCGTACCCTGCGGCTGCGGAAGAGATGATCGTGGTCCGGGCCCGCGATTTCTTTGTTGACGTTTTAAACAGGACCAGCAGCTGCAAATCTTCGTCAAGCAGGCACACCCTGAGGACCTGCAGGTGGGGCTGGCGAGGGCATTGGAGTTCGAGGCCTTTCCTAAAGGCAACCAGTGGCCTAGGCCAGCTGCTCATCCCCGCCATGACCTCCGGGCCGAAAGGCTAAGTGGAGAAGGTAGCATTGAGGAAGGTGAACCCGAGCACTTCCAAGGCTTTGTTTGGGGCTGCGGAGAGGTAAGGCACAGACGTAGTCAGTGTCGGAGGGAGCGGAGAACACGTCCTCTCAACCGGACGGATTCTGATGCCTTCCAGCAGTGCTGCAAGGTTGTGGCAAGTATGGGCACCATCCGAGTACATGTCCTAAGGCTAAGGAAGTGGTACAGGGGGAAAACTCTGGAAAGGGGGCCCCAAACCCAGCCGTCCTCGGTTTCCCGGTCCCCGACTTTGGGGAAGCTGCCGTCAAAAACCCCACGATGCAGGTGGAGGGCTCAATAGATTGGAAGCGGACACTGCAGTTTGGGCACTGGGGGTGAAAAGACCCTAGTGCGCCTGATATGGTTGGCCACTATGCGACTTCCAGACACACCACAGAGACTGTGTGGTGTCACGGGGCATTGTGGGGCAGCTCAAGGGGCCAATGGAGGACCGTATTGGCGTGGGGCACACGGTTTTCAGCGGCTGCCGGTGGGAATGTGGGCCCATCTGGGCGAGCACTGTTTTGCTGGGCCTTGACTACCTGACGCAGAGTAAGGCGTGTGTCGATCTTGGACGGAAGCTGGTAAGGGTGCATGGTGAAGATGTGCCCTTGCTTCCAGAGGTTGGCTGTGTGACTGCACCTTGCCCCCAGGACAGAGTCTAGAATCCGGTGTTGACTGTCAAGAGTGATGCGTGGAGTAGAGGGCCTCGTGGAGCCCAACCAAAACCTGCAGCTGGCTGATGGCATAGCGGTTGGGCGGAGCCTTGTTGGACCAGGGGAGGGGTTAGTTTCAGTGTTTTGGGAGCTAACTTCTCCGAAAGGCCCAGAAGGTGCCAGCTGGTGCAAAGCTGGGGACTTGTGAGGAAGTGGAGCATCCAGAAGAGTCCCCGGGAGCAAGGATTGGTTAGTGTGGGGGCCCTTGCCTGACTTCCTCGAGGACTTGGCGCACCGGCTGTGGGCGTTACCATGGGCCAGGAAGGGTACTCCTGGGGCCATGGTGAAAAAGAAGATACCGTTAGCCCCAGTAGCGGCGATGAGGACGTGGCAGACGCTGACCGAGGGTGAGGACCCAGCTTTGGACGGTGAGGGCGATGCAACGACATCAATGGTGACCATGAGCCAGGTCTTGGGGCAGAAGATACCCCTCTGGGGGCCACTGCAATCTAACCGCCCGCCCACAAACCCCCTCCAGAGCGACCCCCCGTGAGAGCAAAGAAAGCCGTACTGGGATGAAAGATTATTGTGTTTCTGAGAACTGAATTTATTTAAATTTTCTGTAGTTTGTTTCAGGGTTTTGATATGTCAGAGCAGACGGGGGGGGTAGTGCTACGCCATGGGTCTTTGTCTCTGTGCGAAACATGTGTTAACATGAAAAGGATGACCTGGGCATGTGTTAACATGAAGGGACCTGGGCAAACATGACGCAGCTGGCTGTGAGCGGAGGAGCGGAGGAACAAGCCAAGAGACACGGTTGGGTGCTGCTCCTGTGAAGACCTCGTGTGTGCCCTGGTGACCTGGTAAACTTTGTGTTGCCCTGTTATAAGCTGTATCGTGCAGTGTGACTTGCTGGTTTCCCCCTGTATTGGGGCCTATAGAAAAATGTACGGGTAAATAACTTGTGTAATAAAAGGGAAAAACTGTCATTTTGTGTTTATTTCGTGCCCTGCCTCGCCACTTGGCGTTTTCCCTCCTGGTGTTCTGGGACGCTGTGGTGCTCGGTGCCTCTTGGAACTGTTCAGTGTTCACGACCCTGTGGGTAGCACGCCGTCTGCCTAACCTGCCTTTTGTTGGTGGCAGAGAGACGAGGGGGTCGGCGTAACAATATATATATATATATATATAACGGATCCGTAACCACCTACTGAGGGATCAGAGACCGGAGCAGTCTGGATTTACTCCAGGAAAGTCCACGATAGACCGTATACTAGCGCTTCGAGTAATTGTGGAACGTCGTCGTGAGTTTGGTCATGGGTTGCTTGCAACCTACATCGACGTCAAGAAGGCGTTTGACTCGGTGCATTGGGAATCGCTATGGGAGATCCTGAGACTCAGGGGAATTTTGACACAGATTATTGGCCCAATAGCAAGCTTTTATACTGGTACTGAAAGTGCTGTAAAGTGTGGTGGGGGTCTGTCGAACTTCTTCCCTGTTAATTCAGGGGTGAGGCAAGGCTCTGTCCTTGTACCAACACTTTTCAACATCTGTATGGACTGGATAATGGGCAGAGCTACTAGCCAAAGTCAGTGTCAAGCAACACTAGGCAATATCAAGGTCTCAGACCTTGACTTTGCCGACGATGTTGCTATCCTATCTGAGTCCTTGGAGTCACTGGTGGTGGCTCTTGATGCATTTAGCAATGAGGCGAAGCCCCTAGGCCTAGAGGTTTCCTGGTCCAAGACCAAGATTTAGGACTTTGGGGGCCTGTTAGAGGAACTCGTTCAGTCGATCCATGCTTGTGGCGAGGACGTTGAAGTTACAGAGAGTTTTACATACCTTGGTAGCGTAGTCCATATCTCTGGGCTGTCAGACCAAGAAGTCAATAGACGGATTGGTCTGGCAACAGGAGCCATGAACTCGATCAACAAGAGCGTTTGGAGGTGTCGGTACCTATGCAGAAGGACCAAGCTGCATGTCTTCAAGGCCTTGATACTGCCAGTTTTGCTCTATTGAAGCAAAACCTGGACGCTATCCAGTGTCTTGGAGTCTCGTCTTGATGCCTTTTGTAACAAGTCCCTTCGCCGGATCATGGGGTACAGTTGGCAGGACCACGTGTTCAACCGGTGGTTACACCGTGAGACTGGCATGGGACCTGATACTTGCATAATCCGGGTTCGCCAACTCAGGCTATATGACCACCTAGCTCGTCTCCCTGTGGACGATACTGCCCATCAGGTTGTCTCTCTACATGACAACCCTGGGTGGAGGAGACATGTGGAGGAGATCATGGCTTGGGCAGCTCGACGAGACCTGTCGCGAGGAATTAGAGATGGGCCCTGGGCCTGCCTAGAGACTGGCCTCGAGGGATCCTCGTGGCTGGAAGCGAAGGGTGGATGCGGCCATGCGCCCCCGTCGGCGTTAGCTCCTTGATGATGATGATGATATATATATATTGCTACGCCAGTGGGTCTTTGTCTCTGTGCGATACGTGTGTTTACATGAAGGGACCTGGGTAAACATGACGCAGCTGGCTGTGAGCGGAGGGGCAGAGGAACAAGCCAAAGGGACGGATTTGGGTGCTGCTCCTGTGAAGACCTCGTGTGTGCCCTTGTGACCTGATAAACATTGTGTTGCCCTGTTATAAGCTGTATCGTGCAGTGTGACATGCTGGTTTCCCCCTGTATTGTGCCTATAGAAAAGTGTAAAGGGTAAATAACTTGTGTAATAAAGGAAAGACTGTCATTTTGTGTTTACTTCGTGCCCTGCCTCGCCACTTGGCTTTCCTCTCGTGGTGTTTTTTGGGACGCTGTGGTGTTCGGTGCCTCTTTGGAGCTGTTCAGTGTTCACGACCCTGTAAATAACACGCCGTCTGCCTAGCCTGCCTTGTGTTGGTGGCAGAAGAGACGAGCGGCCGGCGTAAAATTGTGTCAGGAGTGGGGGTT
>NC_051402.1:2201799-2216799 GCF_015228065.2 Penaeus monodon
CCCCCTTTCCAAACCTGGGCCGGTGGCGGGCCTTTTGTTTAATTTTTTTGGGGGGAATGAAAGAAGGGCTCTTCTCACTCTTACGAACTTTCCAAGTAGTTTAGCCTGTAAGGGGGCCCTTTGCGGAATATGCCAACCCCTTTTAGTTTTTGGGAAAGCACTTGCAGGGGCCCCTTTCCCCCCTGCTCCCTGGCAGCGCTTGTCATTTCACAGCCGGGGGTTTTCCCTAGGGTGTTTACCGGCAGGGGCGCATGGAACGGCAATCAGGGGCGTGTCCCCTTCGCCCTCCATACTCCCCCCACGTCCTACAGTTACCACGGCCAAAACACGGCAGCAGAAGGGGCTTTACCTCGCCCAGGGCTCAGGTCTGGCGATCCCCCCTTGTCCGACTCCACCAAGGTCGGTCGCCGAGGGGGACAATGAACCCATGGGTACGTGCTTCAAGGGGGGGATACCCCCACACCGGGGACCCCAGCGTTGCCAAAAAATAGCGTCGTCTGCCTCGCGCCGCTGCCACCCGGGCCGCCCCCGCTCCCTCTCTCACCCCGCCCCGCCGCGTTCTCCCTCGCGCCAAGGGGGGGACCGCCTGCTCCGTCGCCGCGTTTTTGCTTGCCCAGTTTACGGTCATTTCGAAGTCATTTGGGGTTTTTGGGAGGGGCAGATGAGGAAATTGTTTTAAGGGATTTTTCCGGAAAGTATTTGCTTTTTGGGTTATGTAAAGGAATAATTGGGTTTACAGTTTAGAAAATTTAAAATATCCGCTTTTTTTTGTCGTTTCCTTATATAGACAGCCATAAAATTTTTATATTCATCAACTAATCCCCAAAAGTTAAGTGGATGTCATTTTAAAAAGTGGCTGATTCATCGGATAATCTAAAAAATGAAAAAAAATTTTTTGTTTAAGAAAGATAGTGTTTTCCACTGACTAATATTTTTTATAGGGGACTAACGTAGCCTGTACAGAAAACCCCGTCTCTTCTTGTTTTTTCTCGAGAGGGTTTGCCACCAAATCATGGACTGTTTAATATACATGAAAAAACACTCATTCCTTTAATCGCATTCATCATCAAACCAACCAACAAAACCCCAACACACACACACAACACACACAACACCACCCCCACACAACACACACAAACCAAAACCCACACAAGACACCACACACAAAATCACAGACACGCGCACAAAAACAAACACAGAAAACAAAAACACACACCCCCCCACACACACACAACACACTAAACACACACACCTAAGCACACACCACAACACACCACACACCCACACAAACACCACCACACACACACCAAAACACACACACCACAACACCCCCACACAACACCACACCCCACCCCCTACAATATTCGATCTAATTTCCTTCAAAAAAATATCCTCCGAGTATCCCGTGGCACACTTGGGGATCCTTACATGGCTCCTTGAAAAACAACAGCGCGGGGTAGGTGTCTGGACCGACCTTTCGTTTCCGAGATAGCGAAGGATCGTGGAAACGGCTCCATGGTTTGGGGGCCCAAAGGTAGGCCTATAGACGGTGTTTGAACAGATAGAGGGATTTTTTACATGGGAAAACCCCCGTAATGTTTTTTTTTATGTGCATTTCTGTTTTAAATTATAATATATATATATATAATATATATATAAAATATATATATATATATAAATATATATTTTGTTTTGGGGTGTTGGGGTTTGTGTGTTGTGTGTTTGTGTTTTGTGTGTGTGTGTTGTGTGTTGTTATACATGTGTGTATATATTAAATATTAATTTAATTTTTTATTTATTTAAAATATATAAATATTTTAATATAACCATGCATGTGTATGTGTGTGGCGTGTGTGGGTGTGTGTGGTGTGTGTGTGTGTGTGTGTGTGTGTGTGGGGTGTGTGTTGTGTGTGTGGTTGTGTGTGTGTGTGGGTATTGTATGGGTATGTGTATGTTATGTGTATTTTTGGTATGTGATGTTTTTTAATACGTATATGTATAGGTAGTAGATGTATATACATACATACATACTACATACACACACACACACACACACCCACACCCACAACACACAACCAAAAATTTTATATATTATAATATTTATATTTTTATAAAATATTTTTATATAATATATACTTTACATACATACATTTTTATATATTTATATATAATCATATATATAAATATAATATATAATATATAAATATATATATATATAGTGTGTGTGGGGTGCGTTGTGTGTGGGGGGGTGTGTGGTGTGTGTTGTGTGTGTGTGTTGGTTGTTGTGTGTGGGGTGTGGTGTGTGTGTGTGGTGTGTGTGTGGGGGGGTGTGTGGATAAAATACGTGTGAGTATAATAATTATTATATATATATAATATATATATATATATAATATATGATATATATATAATATATATTAAATATATATTTTATATATAATATATTATATATATTATTATATAATATATTATATATAACAATATATACAACACACAACACACACACACAACAACACACACACATATATATATATTATTATTATTTTATATAATTATAGATTTTATTAAAAATTATTTTACACACACAACACACACACACACAACACACACACACACACACACACACACACCACACACACACACACCACAAACAACACACACAACACACAACACGTACATATACAGCAAAAAACAAAAAACACACAACACAAATAATATATATATATATTATATATATATATTATAATAATATATATATATATAATATATATATAAAGTAAATGACCTGAGGGGGAGGCCTATGTCCTGCAGTGGAATGGAATAGGCTTGTTGAAAAAAAAAAAAAAAAAAAAAAAAAAAAAAAAAAATAATCAGATAAAATAAAAAAAATAATATAATATATTAAATATATATATATAATCAAAATCTATATTAAAAAAACAAATATATTAATCTATAAATATTTATATGTATTACATATATGATATAATAACAATATATAAAAATTTTATAATAATATATAATATTAAAAATATATATAATATATTATAATATAATATATATATATATATATATATATGTATATATATATATATATATATATATATATGTATTATAATAAATATAAAATAAAATAATATTATATATAATATATAAATAATAATTTTATAAAATTTAATATATATATTATGCATAAAAAAAAATATGGTAACACACACACACCACAAAATATACAATATATTAAATATATAAATATTAATATAATATATATAATATATTAAAATATATATCCATAAATCCATAATAAAAATACAACCATTTGCATATAGAACAACAAAAGGGAAAGTTTTAAAAAACAACAAAAATTCCGAAAACCCTTTTTCGCTTACTGCATCTTGAGACCTTTACAAGAAAAAAGAGATATACTAAAGGGGCAATATTACATTTTTTACTGAGCGGTCCAGGTAACGTCGGTTACTTAGGCGTCGACGTCTTGGCTAGTTCGTGGCTCCCGTTGCGGTGTTGAATTGTTGGGTTGAATGGATGAACGCGCTTTTACAATTTTCCTTTGGGGGGGACAAAGCCTTGTTTTATATGGAGGCCTGGGACCCCTTGGGGAGATGGCCGTCGATGTCGACGCGAACAACGAAGGCGCTCCTTTAGTCATGAAGTCGTAGAGCTCTGCGGTGATGGTCGATGCGTTGTTTGTGGAGACCTCGTCTATGTATACTTTATCACAAACCACCGCAAGGTATGCTGGTACACCTGGCTAAGAGGAGTGTTAGTGGTCTGACCTCTTTCCCCTTAGATATATCCGATCTTCTGCCAGCAGTGGTAGCTATTTTTCATTTGGGGGGCCCATCCAGGTTTCCCGGTGATCTTGATCTGGTCACGATTTTCGGGCCCCGCGTCGGAGGGGGGTGCAAGGCGCGAGGGTAACGGAGGTGTTGGAAGGTGTTGCTGACGTGTTGCATTTCCTCCTCCAGGAACTCCAGGCGCAGATTCTAAGTGCTCGGAGGGAAGAAATCAATAACCACGCCGTCTTTGGTCCTTTGTTATAAACTAAGAAATAAAAAAAATATATATGTACATATATATGTAAAATGATATATATATATATATATATATATATATATATATATATATTATATATAAAATGCATACATATATGCACAAAAACACACACCACACACACACACACACAACACACACAACCCACACAATAATATATATAATATATATATATTATAATATATAAAAGATATAATGTATACAATATACATATCGTATGTGATAAAATTTTATATACATCACACACCACACACCACCCTATATACATACATATATATATATATATATATATATATATTTTATATATATTATATATATTTATACATACCTAATATGTAGAGTCAAAAACCTTGACTTTGCTGACGATGTGCTATCCTATTGAGTCTTGGAATCGCTGATGGTGGCTTTTTGGTGGATTCAGCAATAGGCAAAGCCCTTTGGGGCTTGGGGGTCTTTCCAAGATCAAGGGTCCATGATTTCGGGGGACTCTTAAAATGTGGTCACCAAGTCTATTCTGGGCCAGGATCCTTTTTACGGAAGCGGAATACTTCCCTTTGCTATGAAGAAATCTGAAATGAAAATCCTTGCGCAGGCGGAAGCTGAAAGAGAAAATTTTTATGTTGGCTTTCTTATAGCTAGAGTAAGAAATAGGATGCCAAACAAAAAACTAGTTTAAATATAGGATGGTTCTTATTTTGGGTTTTCTAAATGCTGATTGTTAGATATAACTGCTTAAAATTTTGTAATATCTATTACAAATAGCAGTGATGCCTTACTAACCCATTTATGATTTCCAGACAGACGTTCATTTGATTAAGATGTAAACAAAAACACCCACCCGGGACACACTAAAGACACGGAGCTCACTTCAGACATTATTTACACCCGGGTGGATAAGGGGGGAGCCACAGAACAATTATGGAATACCATCCACAAATATCATGATAGCAGAAAGATAAAAATAACTATAACAGATAAAATCAACAAGAAACTTTGCTTTGTACGGGATACAATTTACGGCTGCAAGACTGTGTCACGATTGACATTGATTTTTTTATTCAATTTCAAGTATAGGTTTTGTTTTCCTTCCAATTTTAAGTTTCTATCAATTCAGAATTTACGTTTCATACATTAGATGACTAAAAGGGGTATGTGCTTTTGGAAAAAGAAAATTTTGGTATTTCTATTTTTGTTGAAATATGGGGTATCAGAGTAGCTGGCAAGGTTGTAAATGTATAACTGTTAATAAAAATGGCGGGTTGGCTGTACAAAATTTTAGTATCTTCTTTCTTGAAATATTTCAATCGATATGCATAAAATCCACAGCATTTTTCGTGTGTAGTTCACCCAGGAGGTTATTGTAGGCACTTTGGTTTTTCCTACGACAATGTTTTTTTGTGGGTGGAAAACCGTGTATTTGTGACCAATCCCGCCCTGTAGATGATGGTCCTCAGCGGGCTGTCTAGGGATCCCCAGACAGAAAAAGACTAGTGGGCCCTTTTGCTTTAGGGGAACATGCTCAGTCGATATATGCTTGGGGCGAGGACGTTGAAATCTCAGAGCATTTGACATTCCTTTGGTAGTGTAGTCCATGTTTCTAAGCTGTCAGGACCAGGAAGTTTGTAGACGGATTGGCCTGGCAGCAGAACCCATGAACTCAGTAAAACAAGAGTATTTGGAGATGCCAATACTTGTGTAGAAGGGCCAAGCTCCCAAACTTCAAGGCCTTGATACTGCCAGCTTTACTTTATGGAAGTAAAAAACCTGGACGGAAGTCGCATCTCGATGCCTTTTGCAAGTCCATAAGCCGAATCATAGTTACAGTTGGCAGGAAATGGTCTAACGGGCAGTTTCACAGTGAGACTCCCCCAGAATCTCTTACATAATCCAGTGGCCCGGGGGATCGACCAAACCTGTTGCTAGGATCTAGAGATAGGGGCCCAGTGCCTGCCTGGCCATTCACCATGAGGGACCCCTATGGCTGGAAAACGAAGGGTAGACGCAGCAATGCGCCCCCGTCGGCGTTAGGTCCAGTGAGTGATGATTTATGATTATATATATATATTATAATATATATAAAATATATTATATATATATATTATATATATATTGTGTGTGTGTGTGTGTTGTGTTGGTGTGTGTGGTTGTGTGTGTGTGTGTGTGTTTGTGTGTGTGTGTGTGGTGTGTGGTTGTGTGTTTTGTGATATATATTATATATATATATTAATATATATATATATAATAATATATAAAATATAAAAAATAAATAAATATATATATAATATAATATACAATATATATATATATATAATATATATAAAATATAATATATATTATTAATTATATATATAATATATATTACTACAATTATATAGACAGACATAGAGCTAAAGATAGAGTAAAAGTTATATAGATGAATAGAGAGGAGACGAACAAGTAGATAGATATAAACAGATAGATACACATAGAGATTGGGTGGGCGAAAAAAGTCTGAGTGTTTGCACATCAGTTAAGTATACACAAGCATTTTCCTCTGAGCCAAGAGCAAGAAAACAAATTAGCCATAGCATCTGGATTTTTCCAGATTGATAGGGGATAAAGTTTGTATGGATTTTGCCTTTTCACAAAACCTGATCTTGTAACCCGAAAATGACACAAGCATATAAAAAGCCATGAAAAATTCAATAATCCAACTTGGAAATTCCCTACACGCAGTTAGAAACATTTTCTCCACGTGTTCAGTAAGTCAGGAAGTCACGAGAATTTTTGAGTAAGAGAACAAAAATTTTCCCCACTAGAACACCACAAACAAGTAGTGAATCTTAGAACGAAAATAATGGTTAATGTCTAAAAAAATAATGTGCTACAAAACTAAAGGTCCCTATAGCACTATGGTAAAGTATTGTGGTGAAAAGGGCAACAAAATGATAGGATAAGTAGACAGAAGAAGGGATGAAAAAAGAAAAGAAAAGAAAGGGGGAGAAGAAAAAGACCCGCAAAGGGACAAATCTGATACGGATAAGTAGACAGAAGGGGATGAAGAACAAGAAAAGGAAAGAGGTAGAAGAAAAGACCCTGCAAAAGGGGGGTGGGGGCTGAGGCCCAAAAGTGGGAAGATCCCCTACCCCTGAGTCTCAGGTTCCGTCTCCTAAACCCCGCCCCCCCCCCCCCCATGACAACAACGAGCAAGGGATGGGGGGGGGAGAGCTGAAAAATAATATATGAATAAAAATGGTGAATTAGTGCTTAGTTGCATCTCATCCAAGGAACGCTGAAGAATTTCGCAACGAATCCCGAAAACGCCAGGAAAGAAAAAGAAAATAAACAAACTAAGAAAAAAAAAACAAATGGGAGAACTTTCGAATAAACTGTGGGGGTAGATAAAAATTATTTATACTCGCCATACAACCCTGAACTTTAAACTTTTTGCAAAAATGGAGTTTTTTTTTTAAAGATTGTTACTTTAAGTTTAATAATACTTATGTCTAATACTACAAGTTAGGTTAAATTGGGGGCATAGCTTTATATAGATTTCTTAAGGGGCCCTTTGACCCCTAAAAAGGTTAAAATCACTGGTCTAAGACTGGGAAAGTTAGTACGTCAAAAAACATGAAATGAACGAACCAACATCTAACACGCATTTTCCTGCTATGGAAAATGTCAACAAGAACTCGGAACAAGTACAGGGCGTGAAAAGCATTCCTACCGAAAAATTTAGCCTGCTGAAACCTAGCCAAGAAAAAGCGACATTGCTTTGGGATCCTGGAGGCGGTCGTTTCGACGGAGAATCGCTCTAGTTACAGGGGGGTCGTAGTTTATGTTGTGCTGTTGATAATATCGTATTCCTTACACTAATAATTAATTAATTTCTACACCAAAAATGTTATTTCTGCGAAAAGCAATAAAACAAATGCAGAAAATGCCCAAATTTTCAAGATCATAATAATGATTAAAGCACAATGGCTTACAATTTTTTTTTAAGAAAATCAAGGCACAGCATTACTAAGGCAAGCTCAAGCTAATGGTAATGATAACAAAGGAAGCTGGAACATGAATGTCACTATTTTTTTTCCGAGTCTTGATCCTGTAAAAATCGAATCCTATGAGGTGAAGGGGGGTTAAATATTTTCAGTTGCTACATAAATTTTTGCGTAACTAAGGCCCGGGGGAATCAGGCCCTTGAAAAGGTTTTTTGTACTGAAAGTGGGGAGTGACTCCGTTTGTGTGTGCGTGCGTGCGTGCGTGCGTGTTGTGGTGGGGTTTTGGGGTGTGTGTGTGTGTTTTTGGTGTGTGTGTGTGTGGTGGTGTTTTTGTGTGTGTGTTGTGTTTGGGGTTATAAAAAAAAATAAAAATCGGGCACATGCGTATGTGTTTTTTGCGGTATTATCTGAATGGTATTTGGCTTTAGTTTTACATAAAATTACCATAGTATTCATTTTTTTTCACAGAGAAAGATCTGTCTTTTTATCTGGAAGACGAAGGAAAAAAGCATGGGAATAAAAAAAAATAAAAAAAACAATTAAACAGAAAAAAAGAAACCAAGAGGTTTGTGTAACTATTACTATTACTTACGTTGTAATATTTTAATATTTGATATTATTTCCTGATATCGCAAAATATTTATTATCACCAGTATTTTTATTATAAATATCATTATTATTGCTATTACGAATCTTAGCCAATTTTCCTTTTATGTATCGAAAATGAATGAACCCCGGGAAAAAGGAAAAAACATACACGCTTTGGTGTTTACACTGTAACCACCCAAAAAAAAAATTCGCACAGTAAGGTAAAATAGCAAAAAAAAACAAACCACAAAGAAATAAAATAAAATGTCAAAAAAAAAAATAAACAAAATGGATCTTGGGGGTTTTTTTTTTTTTTTTACATCGCCTAATTAAAAAAAAAAATAGAAAAAATTAAAAAAAAAAAAAGGGATGCTTCTGAGATTTTCACACGCCGAGGGGAACTTTGACGTTTTCGAAACGTCTGGGTTTTTTAAAAAGAAATACCCCAAAAAGACCCAGATAACTGGGGTAAAAATACGAAAAAAAAAAAAAGAGTCAGGTATGCCCAATCACACCCCCCAAAAACCCCCCACACACACCCCAAACACAACACACACAAAAACCCCAAAACACACACACACACACCCCACCCACACCCACACACAAAAAAAACAAAAAAAAAAAAAAAAAAAAAAAAAAAAAAAAAAAAAAAACTACCAGATTTACAGAAAACCCAAAATTTAAGAAGGGGGCAAAGTACGGAAAAAGAAGTTCAAGAGAATAAAAATGTTTGCTGAAGTTACTCCAAAACCATGCAGCAGCTGAAGGAATGCAATCAAATAAAAAAAAACACGGTGCAAATATGCATGCAAAGTCGTGTGTGGTTTTAGCTGTGGTGTGTGTTGTTTTGGGGGTGTTTGGGGTTGGGTTTTGTGTGTGTGTGTGGTGTGGTTTGTGTGTGGTGTGTGGTGTGTGTGTGTGTGTGTGTGTGTGTGTGTGGTTGTGTGTGGAGTGTTTTGTGGGTTTTAGCGCGCGAGCGAGCGCGCAGTGGTAAATGTTTGAACACAATCGAAGACAAAAAAAGGGAAAAGTCAGATAGAGGAGACCTTGTGGGGGAACGGGCCAAAAACCACCAAAAGTTTTTAGGTCTTGCCACGGTAAAAAATGTTTTATGAGGCTACTGTGTTTTCAGCCTGAGTCAGGTCAGAAATGGGCGTCCCGGAACCCCGTACAGGTTTTTCTTTTTTTTTTTATGATTAGGGGGGGTAATAACAGAGGTTTGAATACCTTAACTGGCGGGGAACCGTATCTTTGAAAAATTTTTCCTCTCCAAAAGTCAAACCGCTGCAACTTTGCAAAAACCTCCCCCCCTTGACAACAGGTGCTTGGGTATTCAAGGTTCTGCCTCACTTCTTCGGGGTCGCCGCTCCTTCAAAAGTTTTGACAGTTTTTGATCGAAAAATGCCCCCCCCCCCCCCCACACAGCGTCCTAACCTAGCTGTCTTGGCAGATCGTTTAAAAAGGTTTTTCTTTTTTCAATGCTTGCAAAAAACGGTCATTTTGGGTTGCCCATTGGTTAATTCTTTCGAAAATCCACATCCCAATGTTTGAAGCGTTTTTAATCTTGTTTACTATTGCAAGTTTTTGCAGGTTAGATTGGGGGCAAAGTAGCATTTCTTTGGAATGTTTTTTTTTTTCTTTTGAAAAATTTGTTTGTTTGTTGTAAGGATTAACATTTCTACGATTTCCTTTTCCTTTTTTGCTACAACAAATGTGTTTTATTCTACTTTTGGGATTTAAAGTCATGGGGCAAAATTCTAAAAAGGGAGATTTTTTTTTGAACTTTTAATGTTTCTCCATCCAATATGAACTTGCATATTGACCAATATCATCGCCTTGGGAATACAAAATATATTTCGGACTGTCGTCTTTTATTTTTCTAAAAAAAAAAAAAAAAAGAAAAAAAAAAAAAAAAAAATCGTAAACATTTGCCTCATTCTGTCAAAAAACAACATAATAAAAGTGCTTTTTCTTGGCCTTTTTTCAAAAATCTGATTGCTTTTCTTTTAAAATTGATGTAAGAAAGTTGCGTATATTATGACTCCCTTGAAAGCCATTAGTCTTCTGTCGTGTGATTATTTGTTTCCCTTATTTTTCCCATAGATATATGGGCGCAAAGAAAATCCATGGATGGGTACTGTTTCCGAAAATTGCGTTGGGAAAAAAGAAAAAGATAGATAGACAAAACAAAATAGTTCTTTTTATATATATATAAAATATATATATATTTTATAAAAAAATTATATTATTTAAAAATTAAAATTTTATTATATTATATTATATATAATTAAAATTATAATATATGTGGTGTGTGTGTGTGTGTTTGTTTGTTGTGCGCGCGTGCGTGTGTGTGTGTACGATGCGAAAAAAAAACGTCCCTCTAGACACGTTTGCAGGTTTTCAAAACGTTAATTGTGAAAAGTTGAACACAATTCGAAGACAAAGGAACCCCGCTTCCCAACATTTTACGCAACTTGGCACAGGTATAATGAATTCATCAACGAACTACAAAAAAAGATGTGAATTAATATGAAGGTTTTTTAACACCGTAAAATATATAGGCGCGAGCTTTAATGAATTTTTCCATCAGCTTTTGAAGTATTGTGTTAATTAAGGTAAATTCTGGGCGATTTCTTCAATTATTTTTTCCCATAATCCCTTTTTTAAAAATTTGCTTCATGATCTCAGGGGAAAAAAAAAACGATTAGCGTGTCCTTTAATTAATGCTTATAGTTAAACACACAAACACAACACACACACACACATACACACCGAAGAGAGGAAGTGAGGGGGGGGGGGGAAAAGAGGAGAGAGAAGAGAGAGAGAGGAGAGAGAGAGAGAAGAGGAGAGAGAGAGAGAGAGAGGGGGAAAAGAGAGCAAGAGGAGTTTTAAAAATTGTAATTTTTATAATTATAATTGATTTAGATTTAGTTTATTCCATTTTTTTAAAAAAGGTATTCTTGGTGAGACATGCTGTCTGTTTTATTTTGCTTCTAAACTCCCCTTGTGTGAAAAGGAAAGGCCGGGGTTTTTCCCCATCCACTGGTGGCGAGGGATTTGAACGCAGGCGAAAAATTGCTAGAGAATCCTACGCTGCACCACAACACACACACACACACCCCACACAACACACACACACAACACACACCACACACAACACACACACACACACACACACACACACACACACAAACACACCATGGGGGGGGGCAGACATAGAGAGGGCCCCGAGGGGGAATGCAATATAATTAGCCCCCCAGCATCCAAAAAGAGATAGAAAGAGGGGCAGAAAACCCCCACACGCATTACGGGGTCAGCGCTTCCCACCCTGTTCAAAGGGGGGCCGACCCAAGACAACGACCTTTCCTCCTTTAAGCTAATCATCCACTTTCCCAGGACCTCCCTCCGTTATTCGCAGGAAACCTCTCCCCCCCCCTCCTCGACTATCCGCAGGACTTTCCCCCCCCCCCCATCCGTCTCTTCGCAGGACCTTCCCCCTCCCCCACGTCTATTTCAGGGACCCCCCCCCCTCCCCCTCGTCTTTTCAGGACCTCCCCCCTTCCCCCCTCCCCCTCCGTCAAATTCGCGGACCTTCCCCCCCCCCCCCATCCATCTATTTGCGGGGATTTTCCCCCCCCTCGCCCTCACCCCCCTAAAACCCCTCAAGATCCCTCCCAGGTCCCACTGCGCCCGAGGAATCCGGCGAAGGCATTCTCGCCTAACCACGACGAAGGCACCGATCAGGACGCGCCTTTTGATTCTTTTGGGGTTTTCAGGGAACGAAAGCGGAGTGGGGAGGGGGGGGAGGGGGAGGGGGAAAGAGGGGAGGTGGTAAAAGGGGGGGTTGGGAAAGAGGGGGGGGGGGGGGGGGAGAAATCGAGAGGGGAGAGGGAGGGAGGGGGTGGGGGGTGGGAGAAGAAGAGGGGGGGGGGGTAGGAGGGGGGAGAGGGGGGGGGGGGGGGGAGTGAGAGGGGGGGGGCAGGGAGTTGGAAGGGGAAAAAAGAGAGGGAGGAAGAAAGATTGTGAGGAGAGAGAGAGAGACAGAGAGGAGAGAGAAGGGAGGGAGGGAGAGTGGGGGGCGAAAAAAGAAAGAATGAAAAAAATAAAAAATGGAGAAGAAAAAGAAGAGGGGGAGGAGGGGAGGGGGGGGGGGAGAAAAAGAAGAAGAAGAAGAAGAAAAAGGAGGGATGGGGAAAGGGAAAAGGAAGAAGATAGGAAAAAAGGGGGAGGAAAAGGAGAAGGGAAAAGGAAGAGGGAAAACAAGGGGGGAGATAGAAGATGAAAAAAAAAAAAAAAGGAGAAAAGGAGGGAAAAAAGTCAGACGGAACGAGATAAAAACTAGAGAGAAACAAAAAAAAAAGAAAGACAAAGAAAGAAAAAAAAAAAAAAAAAAAAGGAATGGCAAAGAGAAAAAATCTTCCCACCAAACAATTTAGATTTAAAAAAAAAATAAAAAAAAAAACAAAAAAAAAAATGGCATCACTGTAAAAAAAATCCAAGGAAGCGTTTTAACCTTGTTGCCAAAGCAGGTTCAATTTCGCCCTCTTTTCTTTCAGTTTTAAAAAATTTCCCTTTAAAATTTTCTACGATTTTTTTAGCCTTTTCCCAACCAAAAAATTTTTCCTTTCGCTTTTTTTATAGTTTCGTTGTTTTCAAATCTGTTTTTTTATGGGGTTTTTGTTTTGTTTGTTTTTGTTTTTTTGCTTTTCGGTTTTTTGGGTTTTTTTTTTTTTTTTTGTAACCCTCCCTCCTCCCACCATGAAATATGATTTCCCCACGAGTTAAAAAAAGTTTCTTAACGTTGTTCGCCTTGGGGAAAAAAAATTAACCCCAAAAGTGTTGTTTTCCTGCGTAGTAACAAAATGAAGCTTGTTTTCACGTTGACGATGTAAAAACGATGCTCTTTTTAAAAAAAAAAAAAAAAAAAAAGGAAAATTTGGCGTGAGAAAAACCAGCGTCCTAAATACTTAATTTTTTTTTTTACTGTTTTTTCCAACCTTTTGGGTAAAATGGAATGGGTTTTTTTTACCCCCAATTAAACCCTTTTTTTATAGGGGGAACTTTATTTCTTCTTGTACACTATAAAATAATACCCTTATGTTCCCGAATTTATCCTTTGGGGTAAAAAAAACCGAGGCGGCTAAAATGTCTTTCTCATTTTGTTAAACTTAAAGGGAATCGTTAAAAAAAAAAAATTATTCTAAACAAAAAAAGGTCTTTATAAAAAAAATTTATTCGGGTTTAAATTTCTTTCCCAAAGAAAAGAGAAGAAAAAGGGAAAAAAATTTGAAAAATATTTTCATTTCATAAAAAATATTCCCCAAAAAAAACCGGGGGGTGGCTTTATATAAAAAATTCATTTGGGATTTAAAAAAATGCCCAAAAAAAATTTCGGGGTTTTAAAATTTTTTGGGTTTAAAGATTTTTTTCCCCTTGGGGGGTTTGGAAAATGATTTTTTTAGGCCCCCCCCAAGGCCCTTCTCCAAAATTTGGGTTAATTCTTTTATCTTGGTTCTGTAAAAATTTTTTGTGTTTTGGGGGAAATTTTCCCTAATTTAAAAAAGGGAAAGAAAGGGAAAAAGAAAAAAAGAAGGAAGAAAAAAAAAAGGGGGGCCCAATGTTTGAAATTTTATTTGTCCTACACGGGTTTAAGTATAAAGATAAAAACCCCAAAAATTTCGTTAAAATTTGCGGGGAAAAAATTTTTTAAAAAAAAAACCAAGCGGGTTTAGTAGCGGGAGAAAACATTTTGCGTTGTTAGGGGTTTCCCCGGGGACCAAAAAAACCCCGGGAAAAAAAAAAAAAACCCCAAAAAATTTAAACCTTAAAAAAGAAACCCGGCCGGTATATCAAAAAAAAAAATTCCTTTGGCCAAAAATCAAAAGGGGGAAAAATTAAATTTTTCCAAACCCCCAAAAATTACCAAAAATTTTTCCCTGCATTTTTTCCCAAAAAAACCAAATCCCAAAAAATATAAAAAAAAAAAATGACTTTTTTAACCCCGGGTTGGGGGGGCCCGGGGGCCACAAAAAAAAAAAATTTTTCACTTATTGTCACTGCTTTAAAAAATTTTAATAACATTTTAAAGGTTTTCCAAATACCAAAGGCCCATTGTACCCAAAACCCCAAACATCCCCAAAAATTACGGGCAAAAAATTTTTTTAAAAACATACAAAAATTAAAATAAAAAAAAAAAATTTTTTAAAATTCTGGAAAAGGGGGGGGAATTTTTGGCCATTTTACCCCGGGGGCTATTCTGAGAAAAAAAACCCCCCAAAATTTATGGGCCCAATTTAGTTTTTTTTTTATTAAAATATTTTTTTTTTCAAAAAGGGAAAATTTAAAAAGGGGAAATTTTACC
>NC_051402.1:2226799-2234299 GCF_015228065.2 Penaeus monodon
AGTAGCCAACAAGCCTCAACAAAGTTACAGTTCAGCTACAGCAGGGAGCAAGAGAGGAAAGCAGCAAAAAGGATGAGGAAAATCAGTACCTTAGTTGTAGCGAACCCTGTATGAGCCAGGGGTATGAGTAAGGAAAGAACAGAAGATAGTGACAGTGCAAGGGAGTATTGATGAAAGCAGTGTGAAATGGTAGACATAGATGCTGAGGAGGACATTTGTGAGGGAGGGACTCTCGAAAAGGAATTGCTGAAGCACCCTAATCCCTTATGTGGCCCTACAGGTAAGCTCAGCCCATTGTGGGGTCCAATGAAAGTGATTTATAAAAATTGGAGGTTAAAAGATAGAGTTCCCTGTGCTAGTAACATATCTAACAACAGAAAATTAAGGTAACAGTGCTCGTTGCCAACCCACCGATGAGGGGATGACCATGAAAGCTGGTATGCTTTGTGGAGTAAGTGTCCCAGTCTAGTGAGGCGAAAATGGCTGTGGTAGTATGCAAAGTAAAAGTTAAGGGAGATGAACAGGGAAGGAACAGGAAAGAAAGACAGCAGTCATTGACCACTGGTAGACGTGATGGAGCAGAGTGGAAAGAGTTTGACTAAGGATAAGGAATTGTTGGTGAAGTTGTTGAGAGACAACAGCAACGTGTTTTCTAAAGGTGATCATGATATGGGGGCACAAGTTTAGTTCAGCGCTACATTAACACAGGAGATGCGCACCCATAAGTCATAGTAAAGAGATAGAGGAAGTCAGCTGGCAGAGCAAGGGAACATGGAGCAGTCGAACAGTCCTTGGTCAGCAGCAATTGAAGGAATGGTCATACAGGTGTTAGTGTCGACTACAGGGCCTGAACAATGTGACCATAAAGGATTCCTACCCCTTACCTGTGTAAATAACACAGATGCTCTGGCTGGTGCAAGGTGGTTTCATCCATAGACCTCAAGTCTGGATTTCATCAGATGGAGGTAATACCGGAGGATCCGGAGAAAAACAGCATTTACCTTTGGTCAGGGGCTTAGGCAGTAGCAGGTGATACCAATGGGGCTTTGCAATTCACCAGCTACCTTCGATCCTCTTGTGGAGTGGGTTCTAGAAGGGCTCCTGCATAAAAATCACTAGTGTATTTGGATGACGTTATTGTGTATGGCAAGATGTTGAGAAAGAATTGGAGAAGCTGAAGGATGTCTGCAACCTCTGGAACCTGAAGAAATGTACCTTGTTCTGGCGAGAGGTAGCTTTGGCAATATTGTGAGTAAGGTTTGAAAAAGTCCCACAGGTCACAACTGTGCAGGAGTGGCCACAGCCAACAGTGAAGGACCTAAGAAGCTTCCTGAGCTCTGTACTTACTATCTCCGTTTTGTTAAAATTTAAAGTCATTGCCTCCCCACTGCGTTGGTTGACAGGGAAGTTGTCATGGAGTTTGAGTCAGAAATGCAAGAAGCCTTTCATAAGCTCAAGGATGCATTGGTGACGGCTCCTATTTGGCATATCTTAACCCGAGGAGACCATTCAGCACAGCAGTAGATGGGATTGAGTGGCCCGTGTCCTTTTAGTCAGAATTTTATCCCCACCCAAAAAGGAATTACTGTGTGACTTGTAGGGAATTAGTTGTGGGAGCCTATAAAGCATTTTCATCACCACCTATATGGAGCAGCATTTATCACCCAGAACAGATCATGCAGCATTGCGGTGGCTCAGATCCTTGAAGAGCACAGAGACACTACTAACAAACATCAGTAGCAAGCTTGATCAATTTAAACTATCGCACTGAACATCGTTCAGGGACGAATCCAGGGTAATGTTGATGGCTCAAGTAGGCACCCATGTGAGATGGAATATAGTCACTGCATCAAACGTGATCCAGTGGAAGTGGATGAAAAGGACACTTGAGAAACTGCGAGTGCAATTTATTGGTATGCAAAAAGATGTGAACACATGGCGCTGGGAGTGCGAGATATATGGTGCAAAGGAAGGTCACCCTAAGAGCCCTTTTACAGTTATATGTTGGGAGACCCATGGATTGAAGGGGAGATGTTGCTGGCCCATCTCTTACTACACCTAGGGGGAATCGGTTTGTGGTTGTCGCCACTGACTACTTTACTAAGGTGGCCTGCAGGAGATGTGCTGCCTAACAATAAAGCCAAGACAGTAGCAAAGCTGTTAGTAGACAAGTTTTGACTCGTTTTGGCCTTCATTCAGTTCAAGGCCGAGAATTTGAGAGAAAAGTCTTCAGTGACAGTTGTAAGTTGTCAGACATCCATAAGACTAGCACATCAGCTCTACATCTCAAGCAAATGACATGGGGGGAAAGGTGGAATAAGACCATGCAACAGTGCCTAGCAAAGCACTGCAGCGAAGACCAAAGTGATTGGATGAACATCTCCCGATGCTGCTCATGGCTTACGTTTTGCAATCCATGAGGCAACTGCCAATGGATTTGGCAATGGGGCGCCCTTAAGTGAGGAAGAACTACCTGAACACAATCCATCTGGAATTGAGGAGAAGAAAGGAAGAAGTGCACCGGTTGCTTGACAGAAGCTTAAGTTGGCACATGAAGCAATGAGCAGACGGCATGACGGGAGCAAGGGACGTATCTTTCCAGTTGGTTTGGCTACATAACCCAAGGAAGAAAGGCTGTCACCCAAGTTACAGAGCAACTGGGAAGGAGGTGAATGAGGTGAATGTAAAGATCCGCCAAGGGGGAGAAGTGCAAGAGCAAGCTCGTGCATTTGGATATGTTGACCAAATACCACGGACTCGGAGAGTACACATGAGGGCATGGCAGAAGAGAGAGCCTCATGGAGAAGGTAATACCACAGGAAGAAAAGGATGTAAATGGGCCACCAGACTGGATGATGGAGGAACCAGTTACTCCAAAATAATGAGAGAGAATGTGGGTGAAGGTGATGTAGCAAGTGGAGAGAAAGAGAGATTACACAGCATCAGTAGCAAACCAGATGTACCTAAACCCGCAACTCCCATAAAGGAAGAGAGAACCCAAAACGAGAAGTAACCATTACTAAAGCAGACGCTCCTGGGACGAGAGTAAGCAGAACAAGAGGACTGGGGCTGGCAGAAGGCTTGTGATTACAGTAATGTGTCAGGAACGCGGAACAAAGGATTTGCTGATAGTGTGACGGCATTAAGGCCTACAGAAATATCAAGTGCTAGTGACTAGTGCAAGACGGTCGTGTCTCAAGGGGGAAGTAGTGGGTGTATTGATGATTGTGCTCACGAATTCATAATTGTTATGTGCAAGAAATAAACATAATATTCTAGTGTTAATTTTGTATCTATGTGGTTTGAACATGGAATGAAAGTGCCAGTATTGATTTCAAGACATCTTTAATTAGAGTTTAGAAAGAAGCCAGCTTTGTTTCCATTATTTCCACATTATCCGCCCCACGCTTCAATAATGAAATGATAAAAATAATAATGATAATAATGATAATGATAATAATAATTATGATAACGATAACAACAAAAACAAGAAGAAGAAGAACAAAACAATAATAATAACAATAATAATAATAACCAGCAGGAATAGGAAAAACTAAGAAAAAATATAAAAAGATTACCAAGAAAAAGAAGGAAAATGATAATAAAGAAAATAATTAAAAGAAAAGAACAATAAAACAAAACAAGAAAAAGAAAAGAAATAATAATAATTATGTTGTTATAATTATGATAGTGATAATAATACCAAAAGATAACAGTAATACCGATAACGATAACAACAACAACAACATGGACCATGACCCTCAGCAAGCAGGCAAGGCGAACACGCAATATACTGCTTGGCGACGCTCTTGTCATGTGACTCGAGGGCCAAACGAGTGACTTTGCAAGCATTCTTAAATACACTGCATTTCACAGGCACGGTATCGGGAAGGTTGTGCGCAGTGGTCGCTAAAGTGTCTTTCTCATTTTCTCTCCCGAGTCGAGTTTTTGTGCCTGGGCAATTATTATGTTTTTGCTTTGGTCTCTTAGGGAAATGCCCCTTAGAAAAATATGATCGTTTATGGGTCATCGTAAGACTATTCAGAGGTTTATAGGTCCGTTTGGCTCTAAGAAAACGCAGCGGTTCCATAAATAAATACAGCGCTTTGTCTTTTCACTGTAGTTTTGAAAATACAATGAGTTTTAGCTTAGCAAATACAGCGATTTGTTGCCCCAGAGCCCGTTTGAAAATACTATATTTTTCTCCATTGTCCCTTTGAAATTGCAAAGATTTATAATTTTCTTAGAAAATAATGCTCTTAGAAAATAAATCGATTTATTGGTTCACTGACTCTTTAGGAAATACAGTGCTTTATATTTCTACTACGTCTTAGAAAGCGAGTTTTGTTCCACTATACTGTGAAAAAATAACGGGGTTCATTGTCCCCTCTTTGCAAATACAAAGGTTCGTTGTCCCATTAATCCTTACAAAATAAAGCGGTTTGTTATTTTATTTATTTATTTTTTTTTATTATTAAAAATAAGCAACTTATTTTCCCTCTAGAAAATGCAATCAGTGGTTCCCGAATTTTTTCTGGTTGTTACCCACTTTTCGTATATGATCCTTGTCCACACACACACACACATACATACACACACACACACACACACACACACAGACACACACACACACACACACACACACACACACACACACACACACACACACACACACACACACACACACACACACATATATATATATATATATATATATATATATATATATATATATATATATATATATATATATAATACACATAATCAGATAAAAAGGAGATTAGAAAAAAAAAAAACTCTGGCAGCACGACATTGTACAAGCATGTGCTTGAACATACAAGTTCTCCCCACTGGCTACCCGTTAAACTTCTTTGGTTATATATATATATATATATATATATATATATATATATATATATATATATATATATATATATATATATATATATATATATATATATATATATATATAAATAATATATTATATATTATATATATTATAATATATTATATATATATAATGTATTATATATAATATATTATATATATATATATATATATATATATATATATATATATATATATATATATATATATGTATCCTCAGATTATGGTCCCTTAAATTCTGCAACAGGTTATTTTATATGTTTATTTCACCCTTAACTTGTTAAAATAACACTTGATTGACTGATTGCTCTACACCTTCCCCCCCCTCCCCTTCCATATGTGTATGTCCGCATGTAAGAAGTAAATGCAAACGAAAGCTTTACAGTCGTTTATTATGCAAGTTTGAGATCCGCGAATTTCATTTTCTAACCGTTTATCCGAATAAATGCTATGTCATCCCTCGAATCGAAGCTAGGTATCGTGTTTAGCAACCCTTAGCTAAGCCTTGAAACCGTGTATAGAAACCCTTAGCTAAGCCTCGAAACCGTGTTTAGCAACCCTTAGCTAGGCCTCGAAACCGTATTTAGAAACTCTTGGCTAAGCCTCGAAACCGTGTTTAGCAACCCTTAGCTAGGCCTCGAAACCGTGTTTAGAAACCCTTGGCTAAGCCTCGAAACCGTGTTTAGAAACCATTAGCTAGGCCTCGTAACCGTGTTTAGCAACCCTTAGCTAGGCCTCGAAACCGTGTTTAGCAACAATTAGCTAGGCCTCGAAACCGTATTTAGAAACCCTTAGCTAGGCCTCGAAACCGTGTTTAGAAACCCTTGGTTAAGCCTCGAAACCGTATTTAGAAACCCTTAGTCAGGCCTCGAAACCGTGTTTAGAAACCCTTAGCCAGGCCTCGAAACCGTGTATAGAAACCCTTAGCTAGGCCTCGAAACCGTGTCAAGAAACCCTTCTCTAACCACTAACGTTACCACTGCACTTGGTTTTAGTGGTCCCTCGCGGAATGGAGAATGAGAAATCACGATGGATTAGTATGTCCTTGGGAACAACACACCCTTACATTTCCTTTTGGTAGATTATATGAACTATTCTGTCCGTCTGAAAGAGATATAGTGGTTAATGGAGAAAAAGTCTAAATGAGAATGGATAATTGCACAGAGCAAGACATTTCATCAGCTTTCGATGACCATCACCATCATCACCATCACCATCACCATCCCCATCATCATCATCAACAACAACAACAACAACAATAATAATCTGGATGAGGGGAACTGGCACTTGTCACTTGAGCCATACTGCATCTGTCTGTCCACAGTGCTTTAAAATTACCTCCCGTGAGCAAGAAACGGCCGTGGTCGCACCCACCGTCAGCGCGACGTCAGCATAGCCTTCATTACCACGTCTGAAGACTCTGTGCTGCAGCATCAGTTCACATTACTTGCCTCGCCTTGTGTATATATTAATTTCCTCTCAGCCTTCGCTTCATAAAACACTTGTTCAAGACGATTTCAGAGTGGTGCGGTTGATGTGTAATATAATGGTTTATGAGAGTTTGTTTTTTGTTTTTTTTTGGCGAGGGGTTATTTCTAATGTTGTTACTGGCAACGCTTAAGTGAATCCGCCTTTCCCCTGGGCTCACTTCTCTCTCCGTCTTTGTAGTTATTTTATCCTCTTCCATCACGCTTTATCCCATTTCTCTCGCTCTCTAGCCTTTACTTGGTTCGCTTTTGCCTATTAAATAATTTTCTTTCATTTTTTTGATATGTTGCTTTTTTATTTCTTATTCCTCTTCTCCTTCTTCGTCCTTCTCGCTCTTTTTTTCACGCTGTTATCTTTTTTAACTTTTTGTGTTTTTAATCCTTCTTCTTTTTTAAGTTCATAACTCTTTTCACTTGTTTATTCTCTCCAAATTTCCTCCGTTACTTTTTTTTTCAAAATTTCTTGCTTACGCCTCTTTTTTCACTTTGTGCATTTCTTTTCTTTCTGTCATCACTTCTTTCATTATTGTATATCTCTCTCTTTTCTTTCAATAAACAACAATAATATAAGAAACAATGATATAAATGGTAACTATAAAAAAAGAACATTAATACTAATAAAGACAGAAAAGTATACCAATAAAATGGTAATTATAATAATAACAAGAATAATGATAATGATAATAAAAATGGTTATGATAACACCAATAACAATAATAGTAATGATAATAATAATGATAATAATGGTAATAATGATAATAATAATAATAATGATAATATGATAATAATAATAATAATAATAATAATAATAATAATAATAACTATGATCGTGATAACTATAATAATAATAATTATAATGATTATAATAACAATGACTCATGATAGTTGATGGTTACAATTATTATCCAAATCATTATAAAAATATTAAGTATGATGATACTAATAAAGCTAACAGAATGAAGATAAAAATGATGATATAATATCAATGATAGTAATAATAATGATGATAATGATGATAACAATAATAATGATAGTAATAATAATGTAATAATAAAATTATCATAATATAATATAATAATTATGATTATAACAATGTCATTTTATTATTATTATTATTATTATTATT
>NC_051402.1:2241799-2254299 GCF_015228065.2 Penaeus monodon
CCATATATAACAGACCTCCCCTAGAACCAATCTTAATGAAAAAGAAAAGAAAGAAAGAAAGAAAAAAAAAAAAGGAAAGAAAAAAAAAAAAAAAAAAAAGAAAGACAAATTAAAAGTTAAATCAGTCGAGCCTCTGACTTTTGGAAACGGGACTGGAGAGTTTAATTTTGTTGTGCAGGTCATCCGCCACGAAAGAGATAATGTCTCCCTGGCGCGTGACCATGCCAGCACCTTGCAGCGCCGACTCTGCCCTCTCAGGACTGCACCTCCCCACGTGAAGGCTCCATGGACGCTCCTACCGAGTAAAAATAGAGATTACTGGGTGCAAATTGTCTCTAAGCTTTAGCATAAAGAGAAACATTTTAATACCTTGACATAAACAGTTAAGAAAAGTGACTTTCACCTAACTGTAATGAAACTGTTTAGTGAGTAGGTGCTATACTATCCATATAAATTTAAATAATTAAAAGTACTTTCACCTAACTGTAATGAAACTGTTTAGTGAGCAAGTATAATATGTTGAAACTGTCATCCTACCTAAACCCCTGAAACTCTAAGCCTTTTCTCTCCTCAACTAAGGGCTCAATTTTATTACTACTGTCAATGATACTACTTCTAAAATAATTTTTGTCTTTTATTAATCCTATTGCAAATTAGTACCCATGAACAGAGGTGACAAGGATAAAAGTATTAAATTCTGTGAACTAATGAATGCCATACACCTTCAGGCTAGAGTACAGTCTCTAAATATGAAGAAGGCTCGAGTTCATAAACGTACTCTGACTTCTCTGCAGTGCCTTTACTATGCACCCCAAACATATTTCTTCAAATGATTGGTAACTTATTGCTGCAATCCCATTCCATTAACTCACCCTGAATAAAAAGTTTCAATATTTCTTTTTCAAAATATCTTTTCAAATTAGCTTTTTTCCTTCTTACACTCAAACATAAATCCCACTTGTAGTTTGAAACCCTGTTTTATAGACCGTCATTAAAATCTTTAGTTTTACACATGCCATTCATTTGTAAATGCCAATTCCACATCCTTCTCTATTCCAGTTAACCAATAGGTCATCAGTTCCTCAAGTCAAATACCATAAAGATAACTTCCTATGTATTTCCACTGTTAGGCATTAAATTGTTGAGATGAGATGAAGAGAAAAGATTTAATGAAAATTTTACTTTCTATCAAATGGAACTACTTTGTAGATAGCTTCCGGGAAATAGTTAGAAGACTATAATCCTAAATTTTACTGATATCTTTATTTTCAGACTTGAAATTATGTTTATATCATGTGGAATTCATTTTTTTTTTTATATAATCTGTTAAGAAGAAAGTGCTAATATCTGTAAATGTTAAGAAAGTAACTATAATTGACCCATTTTGTTTAAGTTTGGTGTATAAATGCAGTGCTTATCCAAACTATACATTAATAGGGATCTGATTTTCTACTTCATTAAGTAACTTAATCACAAAGACATTGATACTTCTTTGAGAATTAATGGTAAAAAATGTAATTTTTCTCCTAGTGGTTTTCAAGAACATGTGTTATTTTCTGTTGTTTTCAGCTCACAGATCATAGAGGGTATTTACAACAGAAAACCATACAAGGGGTACAATGTTTTGCATAGTACAATGTGACATGCACTTTGTTGTTCATGGGAAGATAAATGTATAGACATACCTTAGTAGGAGTGGCAACTGGCATGAATGGTATGTTCTACTTACTAAATTACTGGGTAATCTACTAATCTGCTTTATATGGGTCTATAGCCTTTACTCTCAAATTAGGTTATATTTACCATTACAAAATTAAAACATCTACAAAATATTATTATTCTCAAACCCACCACAAATAATTCCAGCTCCCCTTTCGTGAAGCCAATCTCCTTCATCACAAACCTGATTACTTCACTTTACAAATAATGGACAAAACATAACCTAAACATCATCCCTTCCTCGTCCAGTGTTGAAAAAGATGACGAACCTGGTCATCATGCGGAGGCAGTCCTGCCCCATAGTCTGGAGCCTCACCCTGCGAGTCGTCTCTGGCCATGAAGGCACTGAGCCGCTCCTGGGTCAGGAAGGCCTGCACTGGGTCCATGTCTGCACACACTGGTGTGATGGCGTCCATCTATGGTAGGGTGAGAATGGGGTCTTATGCCTTGGACGACCTGCATTCGCTTTCAGTCAGCTTAAGGTCTGTAGGGGGATGTATGTCCCTCCTCACTCAGGCTAGCCTGCATGACCTTCGCTACCCATGTACAGATGTATTTGTAAGATATTTTGATATTAAGATTCTTGCAAATTTAACTACGTTATCCTTAATACAGGATAGTTGGTTTGCAAACATGCAGAGAAATATCCTGATACTGTCATGTGAGTTTTGCCTGGTGGGTGATTGCATCAATGGTCCATGTTCTGGATGACATTCTTGCAACAGTGCAGACTCTGAAGCTTTCACAGGGAAATCATGCAGTCCCCTTACAACTGCTATAGTGGAAACTAAACATATACTTGTACCACTAAAGGATAGGAGTCATATCAATTGTGGAGAAGGAAATATCCATATATAATACATCAAAAATGATGATGAAGTTTACACTAACACAGGAGATGCTGTTAAACATCTGCATATTTAGTGACATGCACTTAGAAAATAAGGGAACAAAGTTGCTACAAAAAAATCAAAGGCAGACAACACCAACAATTCAAAAGGAAAAAAGCCAGTTTCCAAAAAATATAATATGAATGAAACAAAAACAAGAACTTCAAATCTGAGACAAACACACACAAAGTATTGTTAAATTTACTATATAATTAATAAAACTTGGGACGTACGATCCCATGCATTTTGGTGCGGAATTTTTTTTCTTGTGAGATGTAAAACTAAACAAAAGGATTAAACCAACACTACAGACTCTACTAACACCAAAAATATCTACAAGAATTTGTGATAACTCCATAAGAAACAAAATGCAAAATAAAAGTATTACCATAAGTACTAAAAAAGAAAATACAACTCATATTAACCCAATAGTACAAGGCAATCACAATGTCTACTGTCATATCTTGTGAATTTGTATGTACATGTTTGCTCCTCAAGTATTCAGCCCCAGGAGCAATTATTAAGCCTACAAGCTCTCAGCTGTTTTTTCTTTTCCTTGATTTTTCAAGAAAAGTATATTTTTTGAAATGCTATTAACACTGATGTTGCTATGACTGGACTAGTAACTGACTCCTTCATGACTGAGCACTTATGGCATGTATTCTTGCCATCCCATCAACATTAGCTTAAAGCTGATGTAAAATTAAATCAAAATATTAACACTCGATCCGGATGCTTCATTGCCATCACATGGCCCAAAACATGGGAATTTGGCTTGAGCGGCCACTCTGATGGGTGAGCGACTTGTAGGCCAGGTGCATGCGAACTCTTGTGTGCGGTGACAAGACTCTATGCCTCCCCTTATCTTCTCTTTTTCTACATAAAGTTTTTAGTTTTTTTTGTCATTTTCCAGTGTCCATATTTGTCATTTGATCTCCTTTATCAAGATGGTCAAGATGTTTTCCTTGCACTGACTCCATATTATCTGACTCCATATTATTTCTCAGTAGTCCATAACTCAGTGCAAGAAAAATAACAATACGTAACATTTTTTTGCATTTCTTTTCTTTTCTTTTTCTTTTTGTAATATTCAATTTCTCCTAATACAGTTTATGCCGCTGGTCATGAAGGCCAGGAATAGGATCCCAAACATGGAATAGCATCCTCTGTGGAGCCAACACTCTTCCAGACATGGCTCATGGTCATTACATTCCACATTCATTTACTGATGGAAATAATGTAAAATCCCCTTGCTAAAAGCCAAAAGAGTCTAATCATCCTCCAAGAGCTCAGTGCACTTGTGACGAGTCATTCCCATCCACCTGGCCTTCAGCCAAAATGCTCACGGCTGCAAGTTCACGTCACACCGGCCCACAGCCAAATTTTCCTATGACAGCATGTTCACGTCACCCTTCCCTTAAGCCAAAATTTGGTCATGACGTGATGGTTATGTCATCCGGATGGTAGAGGTTACAGAGAAAGAGGGACAAAAAAGCATGCACTTCAGTGCTGAGAGAGCCAAACAAAAATCCTTAAATTACTAGCACCAATTTGAAAATTCATTATACTAAGCAATGAGGATGGGAGGATGATTCATGAAACCTTCATATCTTAAAATACTAGCTCATAGTTTCAAGTAAGGGATATAAAAAAAATTGTTAAGTGCAACAAAGGATTTTTAATATCACTACCACTTTTTACTTCAAATAAATATTTCTGAATATCATATTCACATTTATAACTGTTAAAATATTACTATTACTATCAGAGTCATCATTATATTAAATTAATGCCACTGTGGATGGCATGTGTGTGTGTGTGTGTGTATATGTGTGTATATGCATATATATATATATATATATATATATATATATATATATATATATATATATATATATATATATATTTTATATATATATATATATATATATATGAGTGTGTGAGTGTGAGTGTGAGTGTGAGTGTGAGTGTGAGTGTGAGTGTGAGTGTGCGAATGTGTGAGTGTGAGTGTGCGAGTGTGTGTGTGTGTGTGTGTGTGTGTGTGTGTGTGTGTGTGTGTGTGTGTGTGTGTGTGTGTGTGTGTGTGTGTGGGGTGTGTGTGTGTGTGCACGCCTTATGCACCGTGAGTTTAATTTATTATTTGTCATTACACATAGATGACCCCATAAGTACTTAGTCACCAATGAGTCAATTACTATTATCACATATCACCTGTTTACCCAGTTCATTGAGCTTCGAAAACATTTTCTTATATCATATACTGCTATTGGTAATGTTAATAATATTATAATAATAGCAATGTCTATATCAGTAATAACAACATCAATACTGATAGCATTTTCTCAAGGAACTCAAGGAACAGTGAAATCAGGTGAGGTCATGAGGTCTACTAACTGACTCCTTGGTGACTGAGCATTTGTGGGGCCATCTATGTGTAGATATATTTCACAAAACAAATTACAGTGAACACTACAAATTTCCAGAGCAGTCGTTTAACCCACTGGTGCTCAGTACATACATAGTAAACCGTAGTGTTGCCTTGTCTATTTTCAGTCCTCAACAAGTAAAATTATTTGTTTACATTTCTTTTGGGATCAACTGCCCCCTTGGTAATGAGCACATGTTTTGAAAAAGAAGGAAGAAATAAAAAAAAAAAAAACAAAACCCCCAGACAGGGATCATACATGCTCCCCCAACTTTGACATTTTAAAGATTGGCCATACTCTTATAATGTTATTATTCTACTGTAAAGGCTAGATGTCATATCACCACTGCTGCAACACATTCCTATCTGTATCCCATAATTATTTTATCATGTTATTTTTTCCATAATACAATTATTTCTATTTCCTTGCTTCAATAAAAACCAATTACTTTATATAATAACACTTATTTAAAAATTATTACGTAATACAAAACACTTTCTGGATATAACTTCTTTTTACTATGTCTATCTCTTCTCATCCTTCCCTTTTCATCTTTTCCACTATCCCTCGGCAGGGGGGGGTCTTTAAAAATCTCTGATATGAGCAGTCTTTGCTGCATTGTAAAAGCGGGGAAAAAAACATTTTGCGCAATAGAAAATTTAAATTTTTTGTTTTTTTTTTTTACTTATCTATGACCGACGGGAAAATTGTCGACATGCAATATACTGATTGCCGGGCTGTGCGTTTTTCGTTTTTATATGCGTTCTCCCTTTCTTTTCTGTTTTCCACGCAAAATTTTAAAATGCCCGTTTACTGGCAGCATGGGTTGCCCATGAATCACTTTTCAATAATATCCTAAAAGGTTTCAATTTTAAATAAACCCTACTAGCTTTTGCCCCCAAGGGCAACCCATTTTAAAAGATAAAAACAATGTATAAATAAGTTCATCTTCATAAAGTACATAATGTAAAACATAGTTTTTCACCCAAAATCTACGCATTTTTGGGCAAACTGAAAAAAACCCCCTGCATTCAGGTTCCCACGGAAATGGTTACATCTAATATTTTTTTAGTAATCTGGAAATACCATGACCTAATAATAAATTATATAATTTCTTTTTTTGGTTGTGACATAATTTTAAAACACCCAAACGAGAAAACAAAATGCTGAAAACTGGAGTAAATAAGGTATTTCATTATTGAATCTAAACGTTTACAATGGGAAAAAGCTAAGCAAGAAATGAAAGAAACATAGAAGATTGCTAATATTTCTTTTTTGGTACCACTGTTTTCATATTTTGTATTGTAAGTAAAATGGCCCTATATTACACACTGAAAGATACTCCTATGGTTGTTTAAATATAGGAGGTATCAACTACTCAAAATGCGAAAATACTTGTACCTTATCTTACAATCGCGCGACCAAATCAAACCCTCACACGTCCTGGAAATACCCCAAATCCCCGTCCCTTCTCGTCATCGAGGTCCATGGAACGACCCCCCCCGCCCCCACACCCCACACTTGTCTTGGGGGAGGAATTTAGCCTGGGGGGCCCTGGTCACTGTCTTTCCCCCTCGTCCTGGCCTCCTCCGCGCTAATTCGCGCCCCTGCCCCTTTCCGCCAACCATCACTAGCTTAGACTAATGCAAGACTTCGCCCCCGAAAACTCCCGTGGGTGTGAGGAAAGGGTTGGCGAGATCCCTTCCTCTCAAATTTTCCTCCCCCTGCGCCAAGGCTCTGTTTACATGACGCCGCGTTCGAGTGGGGGGGAAAAGACGCGTTCGAGCAGCGCAAAAACCCCCCGTGCCTATAATTTTCAATATTCTCTGAGAAAGGGTTGGTAATATTACTTTAATTGAAAGAGGGGTGCGACACTCGGGCCCGCGCGCCCCCAAAACCCCACACACACACCACACCACACACACACCAACACAACACACCAACACCACAAAAACCACACAACACACACCCAACACAACACAACACACACCCCAAACACCACGTAACGCCCCACCGCCCCACACACGCACACACAACCCCACACCACCACACGCCGCACACGACGCACACCCGCACAACCCCACACACACACACACCCACACCACCCACACACACACACACCACACACAAAACACAACACACACACACACACGATATATATATATATTATATTTATATAATATATTATATATATATATATATATATATATTGTTACCCGGGCCCGCCTCGTCTCTCTCTGTCCCAAACACAAGGCAGGTACAAAGGCGTGTTATTCCAGGGTCGGAAACTGAACACTCCAAGAGGCCCCGACCCCACAGCGTCCCAAAACACCAGGGAGGAAACGAAAGTGGCGGGGCAGGGCCAAAGAAAACAAAAAATGACAGTCTTTCCTTTATTTCACAATTTTTTCCCTGTACACTTTTCTATAGGCACAATACAGGGGGAAACCCACATGTCACACCTCACATACGCTTAAAAACGGGGAAACACAATGTTTATCAGTCAAAAGGGCCCACACGGGGTTTTCAAGGAGCAGCCCCAAATCCGCCCCCTTTGGGCTTTTTCCCTCTCCCCCTCCGCTCACAGCCAGCTGGTCATGTTTACCCAGGCCCCCTTCTGAAAAAAAATTTTTCGCAAGAGACAAAGCCCCTGGCGTAGCCTACCCCCCCCTATCAAGCAGACGCCGGTCTGCCGACATAAAAAATGAAAAAAACACAAAAAATTTAAAAAAATCATCCTCAGGAAAAAAAAAAATTCTTTCAAAAAAAAGAAACCGTAATTGAAAATCAGTTCTCAAAAACCAAAAAAATCTTTCATCCAGCCGGCTTTCTTCGCTCTCGCGGGGGTCGCTCTGGAGGGGGTGGGTGGGGGGGGCGGTAGTTTTGGGCAGTGGCCCCCAGGGGTTCTCCTGCCCCCAAGACGGGCTATGGTCCCCCTTGACGTCTGCTGCATCGCCCTCCCGCCAATGCTCGTCCTCATTGGTCAGCGTCTGCCACCCCTACGCCGCTACTGGGCAAATTTATTTTCTTTTTCCCCAGGGCCCCCAGGAGTAGTTCCTGCCAGGGGTAACCCCACAGCCGTGCCCCAAGTCCTCGAGATGTCAGGCAACGCCCCCAACAACCAACTCCTCGCTCCCCGCGACTCTTCGGACGCTCCCTTCCTCACAAGGCCCCTTTGCCCCACGGGCACCTTTTTAGCCTTATTAGAGGTTAGCTACCAACACTGTAAAAAACCCCTCCCCTGGCCCAAAAAGGCTCCCCCCAAACCGCTACCCCATCAGCCAGCTCAGGTTTGAATGGGCCAAACGAGGCCCTCTACTCCAACTCACTCTTGACATTCGACAGGGTTTCTAGACTCTGTCCGGGGGCAAAGTGCAGTCGTTCCCCAAAACTCCTCGCAAGCCAACCTCGGAAGCAGGGCCTTTTTTTACCGTCACCCTCTCCAGCTTCCGCCCAAAAGGTCGACAACCCTTACCTGCGTCAGGTAGTAAGGCCCAGCAAACATTGTGCCCCAGATTGGCCCCACATCCCCCGGCAGCCGCTGCCCCGTGCTGCCCACCCCAATACGACCCTCCACTCCCCCCTTGAGCTCCACAATCCCCCGGACCCCACAAGTCTCGTGGTGCTTTGGGAAAGTCGCATAGTGGCCAACATTCAGGCCGCACTAGGGGCTTCTCACCCCAAAGCCCCTGTCAGGCGGCAGGGGTTCCCCTTATTGCCTCCACCTCATCGTGCTGGCGACGGCAGCTTTCCCAATCGGGGGGCCCGGGGAAACCCAGGCGGCTGGGTTTTTGGGCCCCCAATTCTCCACAGTCCCGGTTTTCCGCCTGTACCCTTCTTTGCCCTTTGGAATCACTCGGCGTGACCATTTCCGCCACATCCTTGCGCACTGCTGGAAGGCACAAATCCCTCCCGTGAGAGGACGTTTCTCCGCTCCCTCCCCACTGACGTCGTGCCCTTCCTCTCCGCACCCCAACAAAGCCTTTGGGAAAATTTTCGGGCTCACCTTCCTCAATGCTACCTTCCCACTTTAGCCTTTCGGCCCCGGGGGTTCACGGCGGGGGGGACACTGGCCCCAGGCCATGGTTTTCCTTTTGAAGGGCCCGAAATCCAAAGGCCCTCGCCACCCACCTGCGGGCCTCAGGGGGTGCCCGCTTGATGTAAATTTTCAGTGGGTCCTGAAAGCGTAACAAAAAATCACGGGCCCCGGACCACGTCATCTCTTCCGCGCCGCAGGGTACGACCCCTTACCAGCGCCTCCACACCTGCGCCCGGAAGCGTTCGCCACGCTCACGGTCGCTTTTTTTAAGGGCCCCATTACCTTGGCCCGGGGGTGGTGCCCGAAAAGGGTTTCAAAGCCTCTCCACGCTGGTGTAAGAGGCCTGTTGGGGTGGCGGGAGAGCCCCAAACTTCCACGCGGGCCCCCCACGCTGTTACCGCTGCAGGCCTTCTCTTCCCGGCTCCCCCCTGGGGAGAGCCATCATTTCAAATTTGGGGAAATATGCCCCCGGGGCCACCTTCCCGTCGTACTCAGCTGGCTTACGCCTCACGAATGTCGGGGGCCAGGGGTGCGGGGGGGAAAGCTGCCGTGAATAACCACCTGGGGGGGGGGGAAGGGGTGAGGGAGGGAAAGAGGCGGTTTTCCGGGTCCGAGTTTGCCGCCCCCTATACCCAAGGGAGCGGTTCCGATGGTTCCCCCCCTTTTGCAGCGACCACTGGCTCCCACACGCGCTGCGAGCCCCGGGATTTCCTGCCACGGGCCCCAAGCAGACCCCATTAAATCTGACACCTTCCTCCCCGCACTGAACCCGCCCTTCAGAGTCTGCACCTCCTCCTCATTCCTCTTTCCCCGCTGTTGCAGGCCTTTTCGTGTACTCTGAGTTTCCATTTCACAGATCAAGATTGCTCTGTAGCCCCCCAAAAAGTTTGCGACTGTTTTTCCCCTGCCTTCCTTGCCTGCACTCGTGCCCTTGTGCCTTCTCTTCGCCCTTTTTTGGGCCCTTTTCCCCCTCATACCGGGCAGCAGGGGTGATCAGGTCCATTTGGCTCGGTTCACCTCACTCGTGCCTGCCTCATGGCTGCCTCCTCTTTAGACCACAGATAAACCGGCGCTTCACTGATCAAATATCACAATCCCCCCTCCTGACACCATTTGTTTCGCCGACCCCCCTGTCTCTCTCCCCCAAAACAAGCGGCTAGGCAGACGGGGTACTATCCACAGGTCTGAACCTGAACACCAAAAGCACCCAGCCCACAGGTCCCCGAACACCGGGGGGAAAACGCCAAATGGCGAGGGAGGGCACAAATAAACCACATGCAGTCTTTCCTTTTTTTGCAAATTTTTTACCCGTACCTTTTCTATGCAATACGGGGGAAAACCCTTCACACCACGATACGCTATACAGGGCAAAAAAAGTTATATCAGGGTCACCAGGGCCACACGGGTCTTCAAGGAGCGCACCCAACCGCTCTCCTGGTTTTCCCCCGCTCACAGCCCTTTTCGTCTGTTTTCCCCGGGCCTCATGTTAACACATGCCCAGGTATCCTTTTCATGTTAACCCCCTTCCCACAGAGACAAAGCCCACTGGCGTAGAAATATATTTTATATATATTATATATAATAATTATATTATATATATATATTATTATATATATAAAATAATATATAATATATATATATAAATATATATATTTAAAATAATATATAATTTTATATATATAAAATATATTATATAATATATTAATATACTATAAAATTCAATATAATACTTATACATAATATATGTATATATAATAATATAAAATTTATTATATATTATTATATATATATATATATATATATATATATATGATATAATAAAAGTAGATAGATAGATAGATAATGATAGATATAGATATTTATGCTAGGTGATAGGGAACTGGTGTAGAGGGAAAAAAAACTAAAAGAGAAAAAAAAAAAAGGGGAAGATAGGGGATAGATTGATCGGTGGGGGTGAAAGGAGGGAAAAAGGGAGAAGAAAGGGGAATGAGAGAGGGGGAGAAAGGAGAACGCAGAGAGAGATTAAAAATTTAAGTGTTTTTCCCCTTTTTGTGTAATTTTAGAAAGACTTGGGGTGTAGTTATCACAATATTTTTTTAAATTTTAAAAAAATTACAATAAATTTTCCCTTTGTGTTTTTTTATGTAATTTCTTTTTTTGTGATTTACGGTTTTTTTTCTCTTTAATACAATATTTAATCAATTCCAATAGAAAAGTCCCAGTTCTTATGAAATATATTTTAACAATTATGCCCGTACGAATTTTTTAGACTTCTATTACTCTATTTTTTGAAAATAAAACTAATTTCGAATAGCGCAACCTTATGCGGTATCTAATTTAAATCAAGCACTATGTAAGGTTTTAAGAGACTTTGCTTTTTATCTTTGTCTTTAAAAATGATATTGATTAGGTAGCGAAAATTAAAAAACTTAATATTTTTTTGAATTTTACAAAAACCAAAAGGGAACATGAAAAAAATAAACGTAATTTACTTCCAATTTCAATTTCGTGTTGATATTTAGGAAATGAAAAGCGAAAAAAGGACAGGAAAGTAAATAAAACTCCCCAAACATTTCATGTTATTATATATTATATATATATATATATATTAAATAATATATATAAAATTTTTAATATTATATATTATATGTATGTATGTAATATATAAAATATAATAAATATTATATATTATTATATAAATTTTTAAAAATATTTTAATAAGTATTTTCTATTATTGTGCAATAAAAATTTTATTATTTATATATATATTATATTATTATTATATTATATATTAATTAAAAATTTATATTTAAAATATATATATATATATATTAAAATTTAAAATTTACTCAAAAACTTTTCCCTTTCCCCTTTAAACTTTGTCCACAAAACATATTTATTCATCTATCACACTATATACTACAGTATTTCGGGAATTTGTATCCATACACATCAATCCCAAAGCATCTACTTACGCATGCCCTACGTCTTCTACAATTCTTACACAATGTATTCACACTTTTTCCCATATAAAATACTCAAATTTACAATGTATTTTTTGGGTAATCATAAGTCAGCTCTTTTCATCTTTGCTGCTCTAGAAACGAAAAAAAGCTGTTTAAATTTTGCCAAACTATCTATGGATCACTTTTGCTTCCTGATCTCACATGACGAAAAGCCCGGATTGGCGTTTGTGCCCTTTCCCTAAATTTATTATTTTTTTTTAATGAACTCAGTATGCTTTACTTCATTTTTTTCTGTGTTCTCCCTCAGGAAATCATAAAAGAGAGTAATTGATTTAGTGTGAAGGACGTAAGTTTGGGTATCATTCCCTTTTTTTTTATTTTATGACGGAAGACTTAAAAATTTTTATTATTTCCTAATCACGTATAATATCATTTTTTTTAAATTTCTTTCAACATTATA
>NC_051402.1:2259299-2266136 GCF_015228065.2 Penaeus monodon
ATAGACCATATACTAGCGCTTCAAGAAATTGTGGAACGCTGTCATGGTTTGGTCGTGGGTTGCTTGCAACCTACATCGACCTCAAGAAGGCGTTTAAACTCGGTGCATCGGGAATTCCGACACGATTATTGGCCTAACAGCAAGCCTTAATACTGGTACTGAAAGTGCTGTAATGTGTGGGGGGGGTCTGTCGAACTTTTTCAGACCTTGACTTTGCCGACAATGTTGCTATCCTATCTGAGGGTTTTTGTAGTCATTGGTGGTGGTTCTTGATGCATCTAGCAATGAGGCAAAGCTCTTAGGCTTAGAGATTCCTGGAACAAGACCAAGATTTAGGGCTTTGGGGGGCCCGTTAGGGGAACTCGTTCAGTCGATCCATGCTTGCACGAGGGCGTTTTGGGAAATTACAGAGAGTTTAACATACCTTGGGAGCGTAGTCCATATCTCTGGGCTGTCAGACCAAGAAGTCATAGACAGATTGGTCTGGCAACAGGAGCCATGAACTCGATCAACAAGAGCATTTGGAATGTCGGTACCTATGCAGAAGGCCAAGCTGCGTGTCTTCAAGGCCTTGATACTGCCAGTTTTGCTCTATGGAAGTGAAACTTGGGCGCTATTCAGTGTCTTGGAGTCTCGTCTTGATGCTTTTGTAAACAAATCCCTTCGCCGGATCATGGGGTATAGTTGGCAGGACCACGTGTCCAAACCGGCGGTTACACCGTGAGACTGGCATGGAACCTGTAACTTGCATATCTGGGATTTCCAACTCAGGCTATATGGCCAACTAGCTCATCTCCCTGTGGCGATCCTGCCCCTCAGGTTGTCTCTCTGCGTGACAACCCTGGTGGAGGAGACCTGTGGGGGCGACCCAGGAGATCATGGCTTGGGCAGCTCGACGAGACTGTCGCGAGGAATTAGAGATGGACCATGGGCCTGCCTGGAGACTCACCTCGAGGGATCCTCGTGGCTGGAAGCGAAGGGTGAATGCGGCATGCGCCCCCGTCGGCGTTGCCCCTTGATGATGATGATGATGAGACGAAGATATTGCCTCAATATCATAATGTCATGATTACACAAGCAGACATCAACACAAATGCTAAGAAAATAAAAGAAACGAAAAAAATACTGAATTGTTTATGTAACATGGCAAATATTACACCTGTCTCAGTAACTATGATGTATACACAATATATATCAATGCACAACAGACGCACACACAAATATATTATATATATATATATATTATATATATATATATATATATATATATATATATATATATATATATTATGTGTGTGGTGTGTGTTGTGTTGTGTGTGTTTTGTGTTATTAATATATATATATATATATATATTATTATATATATAATATATATATATATATATATATATATATATATATATATATATATTATATTTTATATATATTATATATTTATTATATATTTGTATATATATATTAACACACACACACACACCACACAACATTATATATATATACTATATATATATATATTATATATATATAATATATATATATATAATTTTATATATATAATATATATATTTATATATATATATATGTTGTGTGGTGTGTGTGTGTGTGTGTGTGTCAGTGGGTGTGTATAAAATCCAAAATCTGTATATCTGTCTCTATACTTAATAATATTTTGCGGATTGGTCAGAATGTGGTTATCATTTTTTTATTGCTCTTAAGTAAAGTGCACTGCTTTATTTATATCCATTTCGGCTGATGGTTTTGTGAGTGGATTAGAGGCGAATACCAATGTTTAAATAAAGATATATCCTTTCATGATACCGGATCCCCAAAACAACTTTAAATAATAACGAAAACGACCTCGTGATCTAGTTAATAACTGATGGAAATTAAAGAATTCGGTAAAGAATATTTGAGGGTTTGGAGTTTAGTTTTGTAGACTTGGTAAATTAAGGTAAAATAAGAAAAAAGAAAAATAAAGGGCCTCTTTAATCTTATTGGCAGCAGCATTATCTGATTATCCCCATTTTAAAGATCTGACTTTGCACTACTGTATTTAATAAAAGATAAATAAATAAACAGGGAACCATGCAGACTGGTAGCATTTATGAAATTAGCAGCGGTGCTCCTTTCCACTGACTTGTGAATAGGTAACGCGTTTCGTTTAAAGAGGCATGTAAAAAGGGTAGTTTTGGGTTTCAGTTGTTTCGAGATAGTAAATATCGTAGAAAGTTCACTCCTTAAGACCCTTTGCCCTCAGTATAGGGTTTTTATGTAGTTTCGTGGTTATTTAAGATGAACGGTTTAATTTTCAATTAATTCTACAAATACTAATTTAATTATCCTGGGTATAATCTGGAAAATCAGTAAAAGAATAGGTTGTATGATTAGTTCTGTTTATGCGGAATTTTTCAGCTTTTTGTTGAAAAATGTCAAATGCATTACTCTATACTTTATTGATTTTAAAACACAAGGTTCTGAGCTATAGTTCATAACCTCAGTGTGAACGCAAAACAGTAGGGTTATAATACCAGGGTTAAAAATAATACTAGGCAAAATAATAAATAATAACCAAAACATGATATGGCTAGGAGAATTTTTAATTAAAAATACAGTGTAATTAAAGGGTATTTGCATAGGTAACAAGTGCCCAATTATACTATGTGTGTATGTATATTTGTATATAGTATATCTATATATGTGTATATGTTATTTATTGCATTTATTTGTACAGACGAAAATTCAGGCGTGGTTAGATTTTTTGTGTAGTTATAGATCGTGTATGGACAGATAGTTACTAATCATGTTGAAAATAGATATAAACATATGTGTTTGTGGATTTACAGATAGAGGTGTGTGTATATGACTAGTGTTAAATGTAATTGTCAGATGAAAAATTGGCTGAAGTTTTAAGCTTAGTGCTGACCAAGATATAGTATATCGACAACAGTTGAGGGAACAGTATATCAGTACATTTACTCAGTAATTGACTTCTACTAAATTTGTTACAAAACACAGCGACTGTTGTGAATCACCCAAGAAACAATATCGCCAATTTGGCGCAAACTGACTTGCTTCGCGACTATTGCTGAACAATTACACAGTAAAAGTATTGTACGTCCAGACCAAGAAGCATCCCACAACTGGGAATAGAATTTAGTGCTGTCAGAAAAAATAGGTGCCCATTATGCAACTGTATTGACACACATGGGTCAATATTGTCTGAAAAATAATAGCTTTTTGGGGGGAGTTGCGCTGACTCACATAGTGTCGCTTTGTATTTGTATTTTCAATTTACATAAAAAGTAATGCCAAGAGTAATGACTTAGAATTAAAGTTCCATCCGTTTATTCTGCTTGTGACCATACGATTTTCTTTGCTATATTCTTAAAGTTCGAGGATATACTGAAATGGTATATAGTCACATGCTCTAGCTGCACTTTTGATACCTAAAGTCATGTAAATATAGTGGCAGCGAATTAATTAAAACAATCGATTGCTTCTTTACATTACTTACCGATTATTTTCAAATTTCAAAAAACGAATGCTCTTAAGGCACGAAGCTTTGTGAGTCAATACAAACAGCGTGAGAAGTAACATTTATTTTGTTATTATTATTGTTGTTGTTATTACGCAAACACATAGCTATGTGAGGGAATATACTGCCTAATAGAATACCAACTGTCCCATTTTATCAGGCTTTTTCCTCTTTCCAGATAGTGCAACGCCACATTGAATTGTAGTGACTAGTGTACAATATGCATGCAGTTTCACTTGTTAGTATAATTCATAATTCTTTGGCATGTGTATTTTCTTGTATTCAGTTTGCACACTATTTATAGCAAACCCCCCAAACAAGCGCAAGACAGCAGCGACTGATCAATGACCAACAGATGATTTATCATGTTGCCCGCAACTTTGTATCATGTATCATTAAAAAAAAAAAAAAAAAAAAAAAAAAAAATCGTGCCTCGGAACTCTCGAACACCACTGCGAACAATTTTAGGGGGATTTGTTCAGCAACTGGTTTTTGGTACAGTTTTTGAGCAAAACTATATCTTGGTCTGGACTAGGGCCCTTTTCAGTGGATATATTTTTTCTGATAAAGTATAACACAAAATTTGTGGAAAAGTTTCTAATTTCCCAATGCCTGTAACAATTTTCGTTTTCACTTTTTCCTTTAAAAATCAAAACACTGCAACCTGCAAATTCTGGAATATATTACCTATATATTTACTTCTCTTTCTTTTTTTTTTTTTCTTTTTTTTATAATCCATTTATCATATTAATTTGAATGTTCAACATTAATGTACTGATTGTCATTATAACCAATATTAAAAAAGTGGGGATACTAAGCGTCTATAAGACTTAAGTATATTAATTTTTTAATAGGTATATGATATTTTGGTTATAATATATATATATTATATTATATATATATATATTTATTATATATATTATATATATATTTTATACCATATATTATTAATGTATATTGCGGACTTTTAAAGAGCCCAATCTGTCGGATTAGACAAATGCATAAAGGAAATCAATTTCAAATTCAGTGTCAATCTGTAATTTCTGTTGTTCCCCTCTTTCTTTTTCTCACTCTATCTTTTTTCTCTCTCTCTCTCTCCCCCCTCATTCTTTTTTCTCTTCTTCCCCAATAGTGCTGTAAAGTATGTGGCCTCGTTTTAATTGAAATGCCCTGTAGAAAGGATAGATTTGTTCGGTTGTACCGAAATGATAAAATATATTCCTGAAGATCCTTCGCCTTCGGAATATAGTTATGTAGTTTCGTATTTATTAAAGTGTGGATTTTTTTTCTCTCTCTCTTAGTTCTTATTGATTTTTCTTATGTATGATTTGGAAATCAGTAAAAGTTATTTTTGCATGTTTGTATACTGTATACGCAGTAAATATTTGTCATTTGCTGAGAGATATTTGTTATCTACATTTACAGGGATAATTAAAATAAAAATAGTTAATGGCCACAATCACAAGAAAAATACGGTAATAACCCCCGATACCAGTCTTCACACTAACATCAATTTACTTTCTTAGCATGATTTCCTAGGGAGAACGCAGAAAAGCAATAAAATAAAAGGTTACTCATTTACTCATAAAAAAGTTAATTCAGGAAGGACACAAAACAGTTCAATATCCGGTCCTCTCGCCGTGATCCCATAAAAAATTTTGGAAAACTAGAACATAACGTTGCATTTTTTTTTTAATAAATCAAGCATGAAATGAACGAGGCGAGTTACTGATTACCAATACAATGTAATAAATAATATTTTACATGGGGAACAAGTGTACAATCACGTGGGGTTGTGTGTGGTGATGTGAGTGTGTGTACGCAGAAAAGATGTAGATGTATGCGTAATAGATCTTCTGTATGTACTACAAAGTTACCAATATACATGATGATATATAGTAAGTGATTAATGATATAGACGTGTTTGTGGACATATAGATAGAGAAATGTATGGGGACTTGTACTTGTTGTCAGATAAAACCTGGCTGAAGTTTTGCAGTTGATTTTTTTTTTTTTTTTTTTTTTTTTTTTTTTTTTTTGATAAGATATAACATGAAATAACGGGGAGTTTCTGATTTGCTTATTTTTTATATGATATTTTCCTAAATGCTCAACACTGTAACCCTTGAATTCTGGAAGTAAATTACGTGTGCACTAATGCCCATGTTCCTTTTTGTATTTTGTAAAATTCACTAACCAAATCAGTTTTGATAGTTTTTCATCATCAGCATCATTAAATGATGGCAATAAATAACAATTTTGATATTAATTTACTTACACTTCAAATATACAAATATAATAGGTAAACCATTTATATAACATACACATGATTTTTTAAAAATATTCATAAAGACTGAGGACTGACTGATTGGGAAATATAAAGAAATATTGTGATTTAAAAGAAAATAACAATATAAAATCACTAGAAGATAATTTCAAATTAACAAAAGGTAATTTACCTGAATACATATTATATATATAATTATATATTATATATATATATATTATATATATATTATATATATATAATATAAACAATTGTGACTGCTAAATACGTCAGTCTTTATACTACAAACAAAAAAAGGAAAACCATTTGAAGTTTCATCTCCATCTCTGTTGTTCTATTCCCCTCTCTCTCTCTCTCTCTCTCTCCCCTCGCTCTCTCTCCTCTCTCTCCTCTCTCTCTCTCTCTCCGCTCTCTCTCTCGCTCTCTCTCTCGGGTCTCTCTCTCGCTCCCTTCTCTTCTCTCCTCTCTCTCTTCTCTCTCTCTCTCTCTCCTCTCTCTCTCTCTCTCTCTCTTCTCCTTTTTCTCCCCTCTCTCTCTCTCTCTTTTCTCTTTTCCTCTCCCCTTCTCTCTCTCTCTCTCTCCCACTACATCCCCATTTTATCTATGTATCTTATTATAAGTCCGTGCGTGTGTGCGTGCGTACGTGCGTGGTTTTTTCATTTATTGTCATTCTCGTATTTGCAATAATATCATTAAAGTTGAAGCAAATTTAAAACTATTTGGACGATAAAAATAAAGTAGAAAATAGATCTATTAATGGAAATTAGTATAAAATAAGGGTTATCCTAATCTAACCATTCTAGGAACTTTCCCTCCTTACTGACGATTCGCATGCTCCAACAGTGTAGAAAAAGAAACGCAAATGCATGACTATCTTAAATTTTTCTTGAAAAATAAATAAAGAATACAGATCTAGTAATACTCAAATTCGCATGAATGAAGATTTTTTTCACATTACATATTTTACATCCTTTAAAAAAAAACATCGAGTCGGCCAACCAGAACCGGCGTAGTG
>NC_051402.1:2266236-2288736 GCF_015228065.2 Penaeus monodon
ACAAATTCGAACTATCATACAACCATATCTTCTACTGATTTCCAGATTAACCGAGATATTAAATAGTATTTGTAGAATAATTGAAATTAAACCGTTCATCTTAATAACACGAACTACATACCCTATACTGAGGGCAAGGATCTTAGGAGTGATACTTTCTACGATATTTACTATCCGAAACAACTGAACCAAATCTACCCTTTTTACATGCCTCTTAATCGAAACGCGTTTACCTATCACAAGTCAGTGGAAAGGGCACCGCTGCTAATTTCATAATGCTACCCAGTCTGCATGGTTCCTGTTCATTATTATCTTTTATTAAATACAGTAGTGCAAAGTCAGATCTTTAAAAATGGAGATAATCAGATAATGCTGCTGCCAATAAGATTAAAGAGGCGCATTGATTTTTCTTTTTTCTTATTATTCCCTTTAAATTTTACCAAGTCTACAAAACTAAACTCCAAACCCTCAATATATCTTTACCGAATTCTTTTAATTTCCATCAGTAGTATTAACTAGATCACGAGGTCGTTTTCGTTATTATTAATGTTTGTTTAGGGGATCCGGTATCATGAAAGGATCATATCTTTTATAATCATTGGTATTCGCCTCTATCCACTCACAAAACCATCAGCCGAAATGGATATAAATAAATGCAGTGCACTTTTACTTAAGAGCAATAAATAATGATAACCACATTCTTGACCAATCCGCAAAATATTATTAAGTATAGAGACAGATATACAGATTTAGGATTTTATACACACCCACTGACACACAACACACACACCACACACACACATATATATATATAATATATAATATAATATATATATATATATATATATATATAATATATTATATAATATTATATAAAATATATATATATATATATATATATATATTGTGTGTTGTATGTTGTTTTAAATATATATATATATATATATATATTAATATATATATATATATATATATATTATATTATATATATATATATATATGTAAACATATATATATATATATATATATATATATATATATAATATATATATATATATTATATATATATATATATATTTGTGTGTGCGTCTGTTGTGCATTGATATATTTTGTGTATACATCATAGTTACTGAGACAGGTGTATATTTCCCATGTTACATAAACAATTCAGTATTTTTTTCGTTTCTTTTATTTTCTTAGCATTTGTGTCTGATGTCTGCTTGTGTAATCATGACATTATGATATTGAGGCAATATCTTCGTCTCATCATCATCATCATCAAGGGGCTAACGCCGACGGGGGCGCATGGCCGCATTCACCCTTCGCTTCCAGCCACGAGGATCCCTCGAGGTGAGTCTCCAGGCAGGCCCATGGTCCATCTCTAATTCCTCGCGACAGGTCTCGTCGAGCTGCCCAAGCCATGATCTCCTGGGTCGTCCCACAGGTCTCCTCCACTCAGGGTTGTCACGCAGAGAGACAACCTGATGGGCAGGATCGTCCACAGGGAGATGAGCTAGTTGGCCATATAGCCTGAGTTGGTAATCCCAGATTATGCAAGTTACAGGTTCCATGCCAGTCTCACGGTGTAACCGCCGGTTGGACACGTGGTCCTGCCAACTATACCCCATGATCCGGCGAAGGGACTTGTTACAAAAGGCATCAAGACGAGACTCCAAGACACTGAATAGCGTCCAGGTTTCACTTCCATAGAGCAAAACTGGCAGTATCAAGGCCTTGAAGACACGCAGCTTGGTCCTTCTGCATAGGTACCGACATCTCCAAATGCTCTTGTTGATCGAGTTCATGGCTCCTGTTGCCAGACCAATCTGTCTATGACTTCTTGGTCTGACAGCCCAGATATATGGACTACGCTACCAAGGTATGTTAAACTCTCTGTAAGTTCAACGTCCTCGCTGCAAGCATGGATCGACTGAACGAGTTCCCCTAACAGGGCCCCCAAAGTCCTGAATCTTGGTCTTGTTCCAGGAAATCTCTAAGCCTAAGAGCTTTGCCTCATTGCTAGATGCATCAAGAAACCACCACCAATGACTACAAGAACTCAGATAGGATAGCAACATTGTCGGCAAAGTCAAGGTCTGAAAAAGTTCGACAGACCCCCACCACACATTACAGCACTTTCAGTACCAGTATTAAGGCTTGCTGTTAGGCCAATAATCTGTGTCGGAATTCCCGATGCACCGAGTCAAACGCCTTCTTGAGGTCGATGTAGGTTGCAAGCAACCCACGACCAAACTCATGACAGCGTTCCACAATTACTCTAAGCGCTAGTATATGGTCTATTGTGGACTTGCCAGGAGTAAATCCAGACTGCTCCGGTCTCTGATGCCTCAGTAGGTGGTTGCGGATCCGTTTCAGAAGAATGTGGGCGAAAACCTTGCCTGGTATGCTGAGCAGTGTAATGTCACGGTAGTTGCTACAATCGCAACAATCCCTTTCCCCTTCCAGAGAGGGGATGACCACTGTAGCAACACGAGAGATCGACTTGGGCAGGTCAAGAAAGGGTTCTTAGCTTGCTGGTTTATTGCTGAGGGTAGATGAGACCCCCAAGAGGCCCGTGTCCCCGGGTGGAGGACGAGGTGGTGGAGCTGGACCTGTGTGGCTTGGCCTGTTTCTGGTCTCTCCCTCTGCCTTATGGACATGTCCTTTTATGTGGCGGTTCCCTTCGAGGGCGGAGTTTATCCCTGTGCGAAAGAGAAAGCTGAGCGACATCCACGTCCTGCCCAAGGAGAAGGGCAGCTGCTTGGACGGGGGTGTGAAGCGTATCATGGAGTCTTGCTCTGTATTGTTGACATTGCTCGGCCACGCGCAAGGCTCGTCCTCGAGCCGACTATAACGCTTGAAACGATGCAGTAGAGGTTCTGGGTCGTCGCGTGCCAGGGTAGCGGGTGTGGCAGAGGTTTCGCACTGAGGTGCAACATTCAGTAGCGAGGAGGGTCAATCGTCTTCAGAAGCTGAAATATAAGTGTACCAAGCCAGTAAAAGGGCTAGGGAGGAGGATGATAATGTGTTTGTTAATCACCTTACTAAAATGCAAGAAAAATGAGAGCATAATAAGAACAACTTGTCACAAGAAGGATAACGTGTCAAGTAAGGTATTAATTACTTAGCAAGTTCAATAATGTACCATCATATTGAAGAGAGAAAAATTAATTGGATAAGAATTCCATATCTTTAGGGTAAATAGGCAAGTATATATGCTTCGAACACGTAGGCAGCTGGGCCTGAACTTAATTCTAACAGTGCGCGTCTCGGCGCTTCAATCGTATGAATGTAAGTGTGCGGCGGGCGCAGGATTCCTTCGTTTACTGCCATGAGCCGGGTTTAAAATTAACTTGCGGTGGTAAAATCCCTCTTTACTGAAGTACCCACAGACGGAGCAGTCCGAGTAGTCGAGAGAGTCACCAGCTCCAAGACAGATACTGAACTTCCGCTGCCGAGACATCACTTCGTTCGCCTAGTGAAGTTATGCGTGGACTTCGGCTACTTCGAATTTGCTGGGGAAGAATACCAGCAGATTAGTGGTCTTGCCATGGGCTCCCCCCCGAGTGCAGTCATGGTCTACCTGTTATGGAGACGCTGGTAAGGGATAACTACAAGGATATAATCGGCAGACATTCAACTTGGGCTTCGTTATATAGATGATGTCCTCGTCATTTCCCTAGAAGGTCGTGCTTACAATGTACGCTGACGCGGCTAACTCCAGTCACGAGAAAATACAGATCACCGTGGGGGAGGAAAGGATCAGAATTAACTTTCCTGGACACTGATTCATCGGGATGGTGATGGCTTACGTTTCTCCGACCAAATAAAAATGATTATATCCATTATTTCTCCGCCCACAGCAGCAAAATAAAATCTGGTGTTGCTCTGCAGCCTGAATTTCTTGAGATGAGTTGCCTATATGATAAGTTCTATCATGAAACACAAATATCCAGAGACTACTTGCTAAACCTCAGAAAGAAGGTGGAAAACATATTCGCAAGATCAGACCCTACACCCTCTTCTAATAATGTTCTCATATTACCGACGTAACATTTCCCAGGCGATCAGCAGATACTTCGGCAAGACAGTGAGAACCGCCAGCACATTCGGGAAAATGATACATGACATACTACGAAACAGGAAGCAGCCCGAAAGACAACCTAACAGTGTGGATATCGCATACCCTGCAGCACATGCGATACAGCATACTTGGTGAAACAACCGTGGTTGCAGCACCAGGATTAGCGAACATCGAACTAACATCAGTCACCACAGGACTTTCATACCATAGTGGACATGCAGATGAAGCAGGACATCTACCGAACTGGAAGGAAGCAGAAGTCCATGGAGGACTGAAAAAAAAAATATGGAAGCAGTATACATCTCGACGGAGAATAATGTCAACACAGCATCGGGCAGATTCAACTATCCAAGTCACGGCAGTAATGCACTTATACGAACAACGAGTGGGAGGTCACAGTCGTCAGGTGTTTCGTCAGCTCATGTCTGATATATATATATATATATATATATATAATATATATATTAATATATATATATATATAATATATATATATATATATATATATATATTCTGTAATTTTCTTTGGTGTATACATTTCTGACAAAGATATAATCGAAACCGGGTCAAATAATCTCTTGTATGTAAGAATTCATTCTCATTCAAACCTGTTTTACTTTTGTCAATAAAAAATCCAGTTCGTGCACATGTGGTTTTGTGCGTGTGGATTGTGTATGCATATCTCCTGTAATTGTTATATACATATATGTTTGTTTATACCACATCTATCTACACACACACACACAACCACACACCATCACCTATATATATATATATATATATTAATATAATTAATAATATATAATATATTTTATATATCATCATCATTTAACGGTAGGTTCATGCCCTGAGCCGCCGTGGTCACAGCATGATACTCAATTGCAGTTTTCACGTTTTTGATGCTTTGGAGTGAGTACGTGGTAGGGTCCCCATTTTCTTTCCACGGAGAGTGACGGTGTTACCTTTTTAGGTAATATTCTCTCTATTTTACCCGGGCTTGGGACCAAGCACTGACTTGGGCTGGCTTGGCCACCCAGGGGCTAGGCGGGCAATCGAGGTGAAATTCCTTGCCCAAAGGGGAAAAAACGCGGCGGTTGGGGACTCGAACTCTCGAACTCAGATTGCCGTCGTGACAGTCTCGAGTCCGACGTTCTAACCATTCGGCCACCGCGGGCCTTGACGATCATGGGTTTCCATGATTTTTCTTGGCAATTTAGAGCGGTGGTTTGGCCCCTTGCCTTCCGCCCGGTGTTTTTTTTTTTTTTTTTTTTTTGTCACCATCTCTATTTACCCCGGGACTGACTTGGGCTGACTTGGTCCCCCAGTGGCTAGGCAGGCAATCGAGTGAAGTTCCTTGCCTAAGGGAAACAACGCGGCGGTCGGTGACTCGAACCCTCGAACTCAGATTACCGTCGTGACAGTCTTGAGTCCGACGCTCTAACCATTCGGCCACCGCGGCCCCCATATATATATATATATATATATAATATATTATATATATATATTATATATATATATATTATATCTATATATATGTATGTATGTATATATGTATTTTTTTCTTTTTTTTAACGGTGGGTTTTCATGTCTGAGCCCCGTGGTCACAGCATGATATTTAAATTGTGTTTTCATGTTGAGATGCTCTTGGCGTAGTACGTGGTATATATATCTATAAAATAAAATATATATATATAAAATATATATATATTATATATATATGTGTGTTTTGTGTGTGTGGTGTGTGTGGGGTGTGTGTGGGGTGTGTGTGTTTTGTTTTGTTTTTGTGTGTGTGTGTAATTTACACAGTAGGTAATCCCAAGAGGTAGATAACTTAGAATTAAAGTTCCATCCGTTTTATTCTGCTTGTGACTATATGATTTTCTTTGCTATATTCTTAAATTTCGAGGACATACTAAGAGTGGTATATGGTCATATGCTCTAGCTGCACTTTTTAGTACTTAGAGTGATGTAATATCGTGGCAAAATAAACGGGCGTCAATTTGTATCTGACTTGCTTAGCGACTATTGCTGAAAAATTTAAAAACCGTATTGTATGTCCAGATCAAAATGCAATTAGCAGACCAAGATGCATTTAACATGCCATGAAATGAAGTTAAATTTAACCTACAGACAATTCGTCTTCTGTTGTCAAAATTTTTGAACCTGGCACCTGCAAAAATTAATAAAATATAGTTTTGGAAGAAGCAAAAAATTTACGAAGCTACAATTATTCATATAGTTTAAAAACGCCAGAAAAAAAAATATATATATATATAGTTAAAAAGGTTAACAATATATCAGTATATTAAATTCTTATCTTGAGACTTTTTACGGAATAGAAATTATATACGGGTCTTTTTGGGTTACAAAAAAAAAAAAAAAAAAAATTTAGACCAATAAAGGGTTGAATACATATATATACATATATACTGAGGACCCTTTAACTATACTTGATAAAAAAAGGGAAATGATATATTAACGTAATTCTAAGTAGCTCAATCTATCGTATTAGACAAAAACAAAGGGGTCCATTGAAGTTCTATCTCTCTATCTATGATCTCTGTTATTCCCCTCTCTCTCTATTTTTATCACCTGTCTATCTCTTTTCTTCTTCTTTTTTCCTCCTTCCACACTGTGCTCTCTGTCGCTTAAATTCATTTTAAATTGATGCCATGTTTAAGGTTTAGACTTGGTTTATTTGTACCAAAATGATGTATATTCCTAGCAACTTCTTTTCTTTAATCTTTTATTCCCGAAAATTTTAGTAGATTCGTATTTATTATTATTTTTTTTTTTTGTTAGTTTAAATTGAATTATCTCATATATTTTCTGGAAATCATTAACAATTGTGCAAATTTCGCTCTCTCTTTCCTCTCTCTCTCATATATAATATAAATAATTATATATATTTAAATATATAATATAATATATATTATTATATATATATATATTATATATAATTATTACATATATACAGTAAATCTCTGTTATTTGTTGAAATATCTAATGCTTTGTTTAATTTTAAAGCAAAGTTTGGGGACTCACTCTTCTGTAGTAAAATAAACATCATTTACAATTATAATGTTGAAAGAATATTTAAAGAAATTATATTATACAGTGATTAGATAATAATAAAAATTGTTAATGTCTTCCGTCATAAGGTAAAAAAAGGTAATGATACCAATCTTACGTCCTTCACATAACATCAATATACTCTCTTTGCATGATTTCTGAGGGAGAACAAGAAAAGAATGAAGTAAAAGCATACGGTTCTTAAAAAAAAAATAATAATTCAGGAAGGACACAAATCAGTCCATATCCGGTCTTTTCGTCAGTGTGAGACTCAGGACAGCAAACGTGATTCCAATAGATAGTATAGGCAAAGTTGAACACAGCGTTTTATCGTTTCTAGAGCAGCAAAGCATGAAAAGAGCTGACTTGATGATTACCAATAAATACATTGTAATTAGAGTATTTTATATGGGGAACAAGTGTGCAATTACATATGTGTACAGAATTGTAGATAGACGTAGTGGCATGCGTAAGTAGATGCTTGTGTATGTGATAGTGTATGGATACAAAGTTACCGAAATACATGATAGTATATATGTGTGTGATTAGATAGATATAAATATTGTTTGTGCACAAAGATTAAGGTATATATGGCACAAGTATTTGTAGTCAGATTTATATATAATAATATATATATATTATACCATATTATTTTATATATATATATATATATTATAATATATATATATTATATATATATTATATATGTATATATATTTATATATTTACATACATACAAAATATTATATATATTAATATATCTATTTTATATATATTTTATAATATATATCTTATATATATATATATATAATATAACATGAAATGATTGGGAGATTTTTATTTACATTTTCCTGTCACTGTTTTCGCTTTGTCATTTTCCTAAATAGTCAACACTGTAACTTGAAATCTGGAAGTAAATTACGTTTATTATTTTTCATGTTCCGTTTTGTATGTTGTAAAGTTCAAAAATCATATTAAGTTTGAATTTTCGCTACCATAATCAATATCATTACAATGACAAAGATAAATAAGCAATAGTCTTTTAAAAACCTTACATAGTGCTTTGATTCAAATAGATACCGCATAAGTGTTGCGCTTTTACAAAAATTAGTTTTTTTTTCTAAAAATAAAGATGATATCTAAAAATTCGTACGTGCAAAATTGATTATAATATATATTCATAAGACGAGGCTTTGTCTGATTGGGTATTGATTAAATATTGTATTAACAGATGAAATAACCCGTAATAATCCTAAAAGAAATTTAAACATAATAAACACAAGGGGAAATATATATTGTAATTTATTTAATAGTTAAAAACTATTGTGAAAACTACACACCTAATTTTTCTACAATTAAACACAGAAAGGGAACCAACTTGAAGTTTAATCTCTCTCTGTCGTTCTCTCTTTCTCTCCCTCTCTCATTCACCTTTTCTCTCTCCCTCTCCTTCCTCCTTTCACCTCTCACTCGATCATCTTCTAACCCTATCGTCCTCCTTTTTTCTCTTTAGTCTTTCTTTCCCCTCTACACCAGCCCTACCTATCTACCTGAAATTTAATTCTATATCTATCTATCTATCTATCTATCTATCTATCTATCTATAATATACCATATATATATTATATATATATATTATAAAATAAAAAATATATATATATATATATATAATTATATATATTTTATATATGTATGTATACGTATTTATAATGAACTTATTATACGTATATATATCTATATATATATATTACTATATATATAATATTTCTACTCTATAAAATATATATAATATATTATATATTAATATATTAATATATTATATATATATATTATTATATATATTATATATACATATACATGTATATATATATAATATATAATATTTTATATATATAATATTATATTATATATATATTTTAATATATATATTGCTACGCCAGTGGGTCTTTGTCTCTGTGCGAAACTTTGTGTTAACATGAAAAGGATGACCTGGGGCATGTGTTACCATGAAGGGACCTGGGCAAACATGACGCAACTGGCTGTGAGCGGAGGAACAAGCCAGGAGACGCGGTTGGGTGCTGCCCTGTGAAGCCCTCGTGTGTGCCCTGGTGACCTGATATACTTTGTGTTGCCCTGTTTTTAAGCTGTATCTTTGGAGTGTGACATGCTGGTTTTCCCCTGTATTGTGCCTATAGAAAAGTGTACGGGTAAATAACTTGTGCAAATAAAGGAAAGACTGTCATCGTTGTTTTTTCGTGCCCTGCCTCGCCACTTGGCGTTTTCCCCCCTGGTGTTCTGGGACGCGGGGGTGCTCGGTGCCTCTTGGAGCTGTTCAGTGTTCACGACCGTGGATAGTACGCCGTCTGCCTAGCCTGCCTTGTGTTGGTGGCAGAGAGACGAGGCGTCGGCGTAAAAAATGGTGTCAGGAGTGGGATTTGTGAAAATTTGATCAGTGAGAGCGCCGTTTATCATGTGGTCTAAGATGGAGGCACCCTGAGGCAGGCACGATGAGGTGAAGCCGAGCAAATGGACCTGATCACGGGCCATGCTGCCGGTATGAGGGGGGAAAATGGCACAAAGGGCAGAAGAGCAGGCACAGAGGGCACGAGATGCAGGCAAGGAAGGCAGGGGAAACCCAGTTCTGCAAACTTGTTGAGGTGGCTACAGAGCAATCTTGCATCTGTGAAGATGGAAACTCAGCAGTAACCGACAAGGCCTGAAAACAGCGTAAAGAGTGAACTGATGGAGGGTGCAGACTCGAAGGGCGAGGTTCAGTGCCTGAGGGAGGAAAGGTGTCAGATTACTGGGGTCTGTTGGGGGTCCGTGCGGGAAATCCGGGGCTCGCACGTCGTGTCGGAGCCAGTGGTCGCTGCAGAAGGCTGGGGACCCATCGGAACCGCTCCCTTGGTATAGGTGGGGGCAACTCGGACCGGTCAACCCGCCTCGTTGCCTCCCTCACCCCCTTCCTCCCCCCAGGTGGGGTTAGTTCACGGCACGCGTTCTCCACCCCGCAGCCCCTGGGCCCTCCAGACATCTGTGAGGGCGTTAAGCAGCTGAGTACGACGGGAAGGTGGCCTGGGAGGCATTTTTGCCCAAATTTGAAATGATGGCATCTGCCCAGGGCTGGAGCCAGGAAGAGAAGGCCCTGCAGCTGGTACAGCGCTAAGGGGCCCCGCGGTGGAAGTGTTGGGGCATCTGCCGCCATCCCAACAGGCCTTTTACCCAGCGTGGCGAGGCTTTGAAACGCCGTTTCGGGCACCCACCACCAGGCCAAGGTATATCGGGCCCATTTGAAGAAGCGACTCGTGAGCGTGGCGAGAGCTGTCCCAGTGGCGCAGGATGTGGAGGCGCTGGTAAGGAGGTCGTACCCTGCGGCTGCGGAAGAGATGACGTGGTCCTGGCCCGTGATTTCTTTGTTGACGCTTTACAGGCCCAGCAGCTGCAAATCACATCAAGCAGGCACACCCTGAGGACCTGCAGGTGGCGCTGGCGAGGGCCTTGGAGTTCGAGGCCTTCCTGAAGCAACCAGGCCTGGGGCCAGCTGCTCAGCCCCGCCGTGAACTCCGGGGCCGAAAGGCTAAAGTGGAAAAGGGTAGCATTGAGGAAGGTGACCCCGAGAACTTTCCAAGGCTTGTGTTGGGGTGCGGAGGGGAAAAGGGCACAGACGGTCAGTGTTGGAGGGAGCGGAGAACACGTCCTCTCAACTGGACGGATTCTGATGCCTTCCAGCAGTGCTGCAAGGACTGTGCGGGAATGGTCCCAGCCGAGTGCATGTCCTAAGTTTAAGGAAGTGGTACAGGCGGAAAACTCGGACATGCTGGAGAATTGGGCCGAAACCCAGCCGTCCTCGGTTCCCGGGCCCCGACTTGGGTAAGCTGCCGTCGAACCAGCACGATGCAGGTGGAGGGCTCAATAGATGGGAAGCCATGCCGCCTGACAGTGGACATTGGGGCTGAGAAGACCCTAGTGCGGCTGATATGTTGGCCATATGCGACTCCAGACGCACCACAGAGACTGTGTGGTGCACGGGGCATTGTGTGCAGCTAAAGGGGGCCAGTGGGGCTCGTATTGGCGTGGCGCACGGTGCAGCGGCTGCCGGTGTATGTGGCCAATTGGACGAGCACTGTTTGCTGGGCCTTGACTACCTGACGCAGAGTAAGGCGTGTGTCGACCTTGGACGGAAGCTGGAGAGGGTGCACGGTGAAGATGTGCCCATGCTTCCAGGGGTTGGCTTGCAGAGGTAGTTATGGCTGAACGACTGCCTTTGCCCCAGGACAGAGTCTAGAATCCGCTGTCGACTGTCAAAGGTGATGTGTGGAGTGAGGGCCTCTTTGAGCCCATTCAAAACCTGCAGCTGGCTGATGGTAGCGGTTGGGCGGAGCCTTGTTGGACCAGGGGAGGGGTTGTTACAGTGTTGGTAGCTAACTTCTCTAATAAGGACCAAAAGGGTGCCAGCTGGTGCAAAGTGGGCACTTGTGAGGAGTGGAGCGTCCAGAAGAGTCGTCGGGGAGCGAGGAGTTGGTTGGTGGGGGGCCCGGGTTGCCTGACATCCTCGAGGACTTGGCGCACCGGCTTTTGGCGTTACCATGGGCCAGGAAGCTACTCCTGGGGCCATGGTGAAAAGAAGATGAAGTTAGCCCAGTAGGGGCGATGAGGACGTGGCAGACGCTGACCGAGATGGGACGAGCATTTGGACGGTGAGGGCGATGCAGCAGACGTCAATGGTGACCATGAGCCAGGTCTTGGGACAGGAGATACCCCTCGGGGTGCCACTCCCAAATCTACCGCCGCCCACACCTCCTCCAGAGCGACCCCCAGCGAGAGCGAAGAAAGCCGCGCTGGATGAAAGATTTTTGTGTTTCTGAGAACTGATTTACAATTACGGTTACTTTTGTTTGAAAGAATTTTGTTTGTTCCTGAGGACTGATTTTATTTAAATTTTCTGTAGTTTGTTTCATGTTTAGATATGTCAGAGCAGACCGGTCGTCTGCTTGATAGGGGGGGATAGTGCTACGCCAGTGGGTCTTTGTCTCTGTGCGAAACATGTGTTTACATGAAGGGACCTGGGTAAACATGACGCAGCTGGCTGTGAGCGGAGGGGCAGAGGAACAAGCCAAAGGGACGGATTTGGGTGCTGCTCCTGTGAAGACCTCGTGTGTGCCCTTGTGACCTGATAAACATTGTGTTGCCCTGTTATAAGCTGTATCGTGCAGTGTGACATGCTGGTTTCCCCCTGTATTGTGCCTATAGAAAAGTGTACAGGTAAATAACTTGTGTAAATAAAGGAAAGACTGTCATTTTGTGTTTACTTCGTGCCCTGCCTCGCCACTTGGCGTTTCCTCTCCTGGTGTTCTGGGACGCTGTGGTGTTCGGGGCCTCTTGGAGCTGTTCAGTGTTCACGACCCTGTATATAACACGCCGTCTGCCTAGCCTGCCTTGTGTTGGTGACAGAGAGAGAAAGAGGCGGCCGGCGTAACAATATATATATTATAATATATATATATATATATATATATATATACTATAAAATAAGATATATTTGTGTGGGGTGTGTGTGTGTGTGTGTGTGTGTGTGTGTGTGTGTGTGTGTGTGTGTGTGTGTGTGTGTGTGTGTGTGTGTGCGCTTGTGCGTGCGTGTGCGTGCGTGTGCGTGCGTGTGCGTGCGTGTGTGTGTGTGTGTGTGTGTGTGTGTGTGTGTGTGTGTGTGCGCGCGCGCGCTCGAGTGTCGCACCACTCTTTCATATATAATGTAATATATACCAATCCTTACTTCAGAGAAATATTGAAATTCCATAGAGCACTGGAGGTTTCGCGCTGCTCGAACGCGGTCTTCTCCCTCCCACTCGAACGCGGCGTCGATGTAAACAGAGCCTTGGACGCGATGGGGGAGGAATTCGAGAGGAAGAGGATCTCGACCAACCCTTTCCTCTACACCGACGGGAGTCTCGTGGAAGCTGAAGTCCTGCATGCTAGTCTAGATGCTAGTGATGGTTCGGCGGACGGGTCAGGGGCGTCGACTATTAGCGCAGGAGGAGGCCAGGACGAGGGCAAAGACAGTGACCAGACCCCACAGGCTGAAGTTCCTCCCACAAGACAAGTGTGGGCTGTGGGTCGGGCGGGGGTCGTGTCCATGGACCTCGATGACGAGAAGGTACGAGAGATTGGGGGTATTTCACAGGACGCTGGTGATTGTGTTTGATTTGGTCGCGCGATTGGTAACGAGTAAGGTACAAGTATTTTCGCATTTTTGATGTAGTTTGAGTACCTCCTAGTAGTTTAAGCTTAACCATAGGTAGTATCTTTACAGTGTGTAATTATATGGACCACTTTACTTACAATACGAAGTATGAAAACAGTGGTACCAATAAAGAAATATTAGCAATCTTCTATGTTTCAGTTCATTCTTGCTTAGCCTGTTTCCATTGTAAACTGTTTAGATTCATTATAATGCAATACCTTATTTTACTCCATGTTTTCAGCTGCTTTGTTTTTCATACGTTTAGGTGTTTTCAAATTATAGTCACAACAAAAATAAGAAATTATATAAGTTATTATGTAGGTCATGGTATCTTCCAGATTACTAAAGAAATATTAGATGTAACTCAGTTCCAGACTGGGAACCTGACATGCATGGGCAGGTTATTTTCAGTTTGTCCAAAAATGCGTAGATCATTGGTGCACAACTATTGTTTTACATTATGTAACATTAGTGATAGATGACACATTATTTATACATTGTTTTTATGCTATTAAAATGGGTTGTCATTGATGGCACAAGCTAGTATGGTTTAGTTTAATTGATAACTCTTTTAGGATATTCAGTTTGTAAAGTGATCTACACTTGGGCAATCCATGCTGCACAGTAAACAGGCACTTCAACAACTTTGCGTGGCCAACAGATAAGAAAGGGAGAACTGCATGATAAAAACAGAAAAGCGCACAGCCAGCTGCACACTCAGTATATTGCATGTGCGACTAAGTTTCCAGTCTGGTCATAGATAAGTAAATATAATAAAACAAAAAATTTAATTTGCTATTGCGCAACATGATTGTTTTCCCTGCTTTTACCAGATGCAGACAATGACTGGCTCATACTCAGAGATTTTGGAAAGACCCTCCCTGCCTGAGCGTATAGTGGAAGAAGATGAAAAGGGAAAGGATGAGAACGAGATAGACGATAGTAAAGATGAAGTTAGTATCCAGAAAGTGTGTTTTGTATTACTGCTAATAACTTTATTAACTATAGTGTTACTTATATAACAGTAATTGGTTTTTATTGAAGCAATGAGAAACATAGAAATAATTGTTATTATGGAAAAAGTAATCATGATAACATAATAATTATGGCATACAGATAGGAATGTGTTGCAGCAGTGGTGATATGACATCTAGCCTTTACAGTAGAATAATAACATTATAAGATTATGGCCACATCTTTAATATGTCAATGTTGGGAGAGCATGTATGTATCCCCTGTCAGTGGTGATTTTAGTTTTTTTATTTTTTATTTCTTCCTTTCTTTTTTCAACACATGTGCTCAATTACCAAGGGGTCAGTTGCATACAAATGAGATATGTAGATCAAGTAATTGACTTGTTGAGGACTGAAAATTGACAAGGCAACACTACAGTTTACTATGTATGTACTGAGCACCAGTGGGTTAAACGACTGTCTCTGGAAATTTGTAGTGTTCACTGTAATTTGTTTTGTGAAATATATCTACACAGATGGCCCCACAAATGCTCAGTCACCAAGGAGTCAGTTAGTAGACCTCATGACCTCACCTGATTTCACTGTTCCTTGAGTTCCTTGAGAAAATGCTATCAGTATTGATGTTGTTATTACTGATATAGACATTGCTATTATTATAATATTATTAACATTACCAAAAAGGCATATATGATATAAGAAAATTGTTTTCGAAGCTCAAGGAACTGGGTAAACAGGTGATATGTGATAATAGTAATTGACTCATTGGTGACTAAGTACTTATGGGGTCATCTATGTGTAATGACAAATAATAAATTAAACTCACGGTGCATAAGGCGTGCACACACACACACACACACACACACACACACACACACACACACACACACACACACACACACACACACACACACACACACACCCACTCACACACACTCACACACACACACTGCACACTCACACTCACACATTCGCACACTCACACTCACACTCACACTCACACTCACACTCACACTCACACTCACACACTCATATATATTGTTAATAATAAAATATATTTATATATATTATATATATATATATTATAATATATTATATATATATATAATTATATTATATATAAATATATGCATATACCAAAATATACACACACACACACACACATTCCATCCACAGTGGCATTAATTTAATATGATAATGACTCTGATAGTAATAGTAATATTTTAACAGTTATAAATGTGAATATGATATTCAGAAATATTTATTTGAAGTAAAAAGTGGTAGTGATATTAAAAATCCTTTGTTGCACTTAACAATTTTTTTTATATCCCTTACTTGAAACTATGAGCTAGTATTTTAAAGATAATGAAGGTTTTCATGAATCATCCTCCCATCCTCATTGCTTAGTATAATGAATTTTCAAATTGGTGCTAGTAATTTAAGGATTTTTGTTTGGCTCTCTCAGCACTGAAGTGCATGCTTTTTTGTCCCTCTTTCTCTGTAACCTCTACCATCCGGATGACATAACCATCACGTCATGACCAAATTTTGGCTTAAGGGAAGGGTGACGTGAACATGCTGTCATAGGAAAATTTGGCTGTGGGCCGGTGTGACGTGAACTTGCAGCCGTGAGCATTTTGGCTGAAGGCCAGGTGGATGGGAATGACTCGTCACAAGTGCACTGAGCTCTTGGAGGATGATTAGACTCTTTTGGCTTTTAGCAAGGGGATTTTACATTATTTCCATCAGTAAATGAATGTGGAATGTAATGACCATGAGCCATGTCTGGAAGAGTGTTGGCTCCACAGAGGATGCTATTTCCATGTTTGGGATCCTATTCCTGGCCTTCATGACCAGCGGCATAAACTGTATTAGAGAAAATTGAATATTACAAAAAGAAAAGAAAAGAAAAGAAATGCAAATAAAATGTTACCTATTGTTATTATTCTTGCACTGAGTTATGGACTACTGAGAAATAATATGGAGTCAGATAATATGGAGTCAGTGCAAGGAAAACATCTTGACCATCTTGATAAAGGAGATCAAATGACAAATATGGACACTGGAAAATGACAAAAAAACTAAAAACTTTATGTAGAAAAAGAGAAGATAAGGGGAGGCATAGAGTCTTGTCACCGCACACGAGAGTTCGCATGCACCTGGCCTACAAGTCGCTCACCCATCAGAGTGGCCGCTCAAGCCAAATTCCCATGTCTTGGGCCATGTGATGGCAATGAAGCATCCGGATCGAGTGGTTAATATTTTTATTTAATTTTACATCAGCTTTAAGCTAATGTTGATGGGATGGCAAGAATACATGCCATAAGTGCTCAGTCATGAAGGAGTCAGTTACTAGTCCAGTCATAGCAACATCAGTGTTAATAGCATTTCAAAAAATATACTTTTCTTGAAAAATCAAGGAAAAGAAAAAACAGCTGAGAGCTTGTAGGCTTAATAATTGGCTCCTTGGTGGCTGAATACTTGAGGAGCAAACAATGTACATACAAATTTCACAAGAATATGACAGTAGACATTGTGATTGCCTTGTACTATTGGGTTAATATGAGTTGTATTTTCTTTTTTAGTACTTATAGTAATACTTTTATTTTGCATTTTGTTTCTTATGGAGTTATCACAAATTCTTGTAGATATTTTTGGTGTTAGTAGAGTCTGTAGTGTTGGTTTAATCCTTTTGTTTAGTTTTATATCTTACAAGAAAAAAAATTCCGCACCAAAATGCATGGGATCATACGTCCCAAGTTTTATTAATTATATAGTAAATTTAACAATACTTTGTGTGTGTTTGTCTCAGATTTGAAGTTCTTGTTTTTGTTTCATTCATATTATATTTTTTGGAAACTGGCTTTTTTCCTTTTGAATTGTTGGTGTTGTCTGCCTTTGATTTTTTCGTAGCAACTTTTGTTCCCTTATTTTCTAAGTGCATGTCACTAAATATGCAGATGTTTAACAGCATCTCCTGTGTTAGTGTAAACTTCATCATCATTTTTGATGTATTATATATGGATATTTCCTTCTCCACAATTGATATGACTCCTATCCTTTAGTGGTACAAGTATATGTTTAGTTTCCACTATAGCAGTTGTAAGGGGACTGCATGATTTCCCTGTGAAAGCTTCAGAGTCTGCACTGTTGCAAGAATGTCATCCAGAACATGGACCATTGATGCAATCACCCACCAGGCAAAACTCACATGACAGTATCAGGATATTTCTCTGCATGTTTGCAAACCAACTATCCTGTAGTTAAATTTACAAGAATCTTAATATCAAAATATCTTACAAATACATCTGTACATGGGTAGCGAAGGTCATGTAGGCTAGCCTGAGTGAGGAGGGACATACATCCCCCTACAGACCTTAAGCTGACTGAAAGCGAATGCAGGTCGTCCAAGGCATAAGACCCCATTCTCACCCTACCATAGATGGACGCCATCACACCAGTGTGTGCAGACATGGACCCAGTGCAGGCCTTCCTGACCCAGGAGCGGCTCAGTGCCTTCATGGCCAGAGACGACTCGCAGGGTGAGGCTCCAGACTATGGGGCAGGACTGCCTCCGCATGATGACCAGGTTCGTCATCTTTTTCAACACTGGACGAGGAAGGGATGATGTTTAGGTTATGTTTTGTCCATTATTTGTTTGTGATGAAGGAGATTGGCTTCACGAAAGGGGAGCTGGAATTATTTGTGGTGGGTTTGAGAATAATAATATTTTGTAGATGTTTTAATTTTGTAATGGTAAATATAACCTAATTTGAGAGTAAAGGCTATAGACCCATATAAAGCAGATTAGTAGATTACCCAGTAATTTAGTAAGTAGAACATACCATTCATGCCAGTTGCCACTCCTACTAAGGTATGTCTATACACTTATCTTCCCATGAACAACAAAGTGCATGTCACATTGTACTATGCAAAACATTGTACCCCTTGTATGGTTTTCTGTTGTAAATACCCTCTATGATCTGTGAGCTGAAAACAACAGAAAATAACACATGTTCTTGAAAACCACTAGGAGAAAAGTCACATTTTTTACCATTAATTCTCAAAGAAGTGTCAATGTCTTTGTGATTAAGTTACTTAATGAAGTAGAAAATCAGATCCCTATTAATGTATAGTTTGGATAAGCACTGCATTTATACACCAAACTTAAACAAAATGGGTCAATTATAGTTACTTTCTTAACATTTACAGATATTAGCACTTTCTTCTTAACAGATTATATAAAAAAAAATATGAATTCCACATGATATAAACATAATTTCAAGTCTGAGAATAAAGATATCAGTAAAATTTAGGATTATAGTCTTCTAACTATTTCCCGGAAGCTATCTACAAAGTAGTTCCATTTGATAGAAAGTAAAATTTTCATTAAATCTTTTCTCTTCATCTCATCTCAACAATTTAATGCCTAACAGTGGAAATACATAGGAAGTTATCTTTATGGTATTTGACTTGAGGAACTGATGACCTATTGGTTAACTGGAATAGAGAAGGATGTGGAATTGGCATTTACAAATGAATGGCATGTGTAAAACTAAAGATTTTAATGACTGTCTATAAAACAGGGTTTCAAACTACAAGTGGGATTTATATTTGAGTGTAAGAATGAAAAAAGCTAATTTGAAAAGATATTTTGAAAAAGAAATATTGAAACTTTTTATTCAGGGTGAGTTAATGGAATGGGATTGCAGCAATAAGTTACCAACCATTTGAAGAAATATGTTTGGGGTGCATAGTAAAGGCACTGCAGAGAAGTCAGAGTACGTTTATGAACTCGAGCCTTCTTCATATTTAGAGACTGTACTCTAGCCTGAAAGTGTATGGTATTCATTAGTTCACAGAATTTAATACTTTTATCCTTGTCACCTCTGTTCATGGGTACTAATTTGCAATAGGATTAATAAAAGACAAAAATTATTTTAGAAGTAGTATCATTGACAGTAGTAATAAAATTGAGCCTTTAGTTGAGGAGAGAAAAGGCTTAGAGTTTCAGAGGTTTAGGTAGGATGACAGTTTCAACATATTATACTTGCTCACTAAACAGTTTCATTACAGTTAGGTGAAAGTCACTTTTTAAAATTGTTTATGGCAAGATATTCAAATGTTTTTTATATGGATAGTATTGCACCTACTCACTAAACAGTTTCATTACAGTTAGGTGAATCACTTTTCTTAACTGTTTATGTCAAGGTATTAAAATGTTTCTCTTTATGCTAAAGCTTAGAGACAATTTTCACCCAGTAATCTCTATTTTTACTCGGCAGGAGCGTCCATGGAGCCTTCACGTGGGGAGGTGCAGTCCTGAGAGGGCAGAGTCGGCGCTGCAAGGTGCTGGCATGGTCACGCGCCAGGGAGACATTATCTCTTTCGTGGCGGATGACCTGCACAACAAAATTAAACTCTCCAGTCCCGTTTCCAAAAGTCAGAGGCTCGACTGATTTAACTTTTATTTTGTCTTTCCTTTTTTTTTTTTTTTTTCTTTCCTTTTTTTTTTTCTTTCTTTCTTTCTTTTCTTTTTCATTAAGATTGGTTCTAGGGGAGGTCTGTTATATATGGGGTGGTGGCTTCATGAGTGACTGTCGTGCAGCACTCTCGGTGCAGGAAGAAAAACTGCTTCTGAACATCTTGTATTAGTCTAAAAATATCTTATTCTTTGATTTCTCTCTCTCTCTCTCTCTCTCCTCTCTCTCTCTCTCTCTCTCTCTCTCTCTCTCTCTCTCTCTCTCTCTCTCTCTCTCTCTCTCTCTCTCTCTCTCTCTCTCTCTCTCTCTCTCTCTCTCTCTCTTTTTCTCTCTCTTTTAGAGGAGTGACATGAATCATAAATCAAGAACTATACTATATATTAGTTTTGACTTTTATGTCAGTTTATAAACATGTATAAGTAATAGGACTGAAGTAATTACCATCAAATCTCTCATTCCATAGGCATAAGTACAATAGTGATAATAATAAAGCATGATTTTGTTTGAGTGTAAATCCATAAATCAGATATAGATCAGGCATGCAAGTTACATAATTGCACATCTCCTATGTGGAATTATTAATTCTTATTCATAACTTCTCGACATTTGTTGCAATGGTTCAGTAAATAGACCTTTTTCTAGCATAGAATCTTATGAGACGACTCACTCTCTGGTTCTCCCAGCAGTGGCATCATTCCCTGGATCCCGAAGTTCCACACCGAGCTTGTTAAGGGCTGCCCTTGCGCCACAGGTCCCCGCCATAGATCCAACCGTCATCAATGACATTGAAGCACACGCACGACATATTGCAACATCAGTCGACACGCTCATTGAGAATCTCACAGGGACTCTGCATAGTGTAAGTTATTTAAAAACTTATAAACCATTAGTGACTGGTTTGTAAGAGCATCCATTTAAAATATATTTTATGTAATATAATATGTTATTTTTATTATAATCCTCTTTGTTTATGTCACATGATAGATCCTGGCACATTATATAAGGTGTAAGTCTTTATATAATGACCTTTTTCCCTTCATTACAGATCTCAGCACTTACTGTTGACTGTGTGGAAACCTACAGGGATGCTGTTTGTAAAACCTGTGATGCTGTAGATGCAAACATAAAAGTAAGTTTAAATAAGTAATTCCAATTTGTTTGGTGAAATGGAAGAATAGACCTGTTTGTAAACATGTGGAGGTTTGCAGATCATGATTTAAGAAAAAATGAAGGAGTGAGTATGTTTTAGAGTTTTTGTGACTGTGCCTATGCATGTGCATGTGCAGTGTGCATATATATGTATGTGTGTGTGTGTGTGTGTGTGTGTGTGTGTGTGTGTGTGTGTGTGTGTGTGTGTGTGTGTGTGTGTGTGTGTGTGTGTGTGTGTGTGTGTGTGTGTGTGTGTGTGTGTGTGTGTGTGTGTGTGCAGTTTACTCATGGTTATGAATAAATATCATTTTACAGAGAGAGATAGTTACAGTGTTGAGTTGAAATTGAGAATGCAAACAGTGAATGTTGACAGTTGCTAGTTTATGTGGTAGAACTTAATCTATTTGATCTATGTTTTGTTGTCCCATTGTCTCCATTTTAATGACAAACAGTATTGCTTTAATCCATTGCATTTCTTGTTTCATACACTTAATCTTTTCAGTCTATGTACCAGCTGATGGCAAAGACAGAGGAGTTGAGCAAGTCGATGAAACCTATCTACAAACTCCAAGAGCAAATGTATCCTTTTAAATATTTGCTGTTTTGTATGAGAATGTGTCCATTAGTTATCTTGCTGTTTTACTGAAATAAGTATAGTGTGGGTATTCGACTAAGGAGGGAGAGTCATCTGTTGGAGGTAAATTAATTAAACACTAATATATATATATATATATACTATATATTATATATATTACGTTGTATATGATATAAATGCGTATTCTACAGTCATAGATTCATGCATCATTCACTAAAACTCATGCTGTGTTTGATATACGCATTTCATTTCAACTTCGTTTTTTTGAATCCCATTCGTCATGAAATGCTGAAATGCCATGCTTGGAGTGTGCAATTGAACGCACCTTTTCTTCACTTATTTTTTTTTTTCCTTCTTTCTTCTTCAGTCATGAAATTATAGATAAATCACATTTTCTATATCATAAGATATACATCTTCCGCACGTAAATCCAATCTATATGGTATTTCTAGAATATTTTTAAATCTTTTTTTTATTTTCTTACTTCTATTCTTTACTTTCATCTTCATAGCAGCAAGTGATCATCGAAGAGTTTGAGGTTGAACATGCACCATTTGAGATATATTTTGTAATAAACATTCACCCAAAAAGTGGCAAAACAGGAGGTGTGTGGAGAGCTTACTAAGAAGTCTTATTTTGTGAGACAACCATTCATTACTTATGAATGCATAGATGAATGTATTTTACTCATGCTTCATCATATTATATTAATCATTTTATATCATATATATATATCAACTTATAGTTATGAAATATGCATATATTAAATAATATATTGTATATAATAATATTCATAATAAAGAGTGACAAAAAGTATGTTAAGATGCTATATATTATAATGTTCTTTATTTTTGTAGATCAAATTCAATTATTATATAATGCATTCAGATTGGTGATATTATTGAATT
>NC_051402.1:2293736-2301236 GCF_015228065.2 Penaeus monodon
CATCAATAATTAGAAAACAATAGCGACTGCTTAAACTGATATTAATTACAATATCAACCCAAATTGTAATGATATTGAGTAATATGATAATGAAGCTAACAGATGATAATAGCAATGATAATAATAATGAAATTGATAATAGTAATCATGATAATGATAGTGGTAATGATGATAATAATGATGATGATGATGATAACTTATGATAGCAATAATAATAATAATGACAATAATAATAATAATGATAATAACAATAATAATAATAATAATGATGATGATGATGATGATGATTTTATGATGATTATTACTATCATTATAATTATTATTATCATTATTATTATTATTATTGTTATTATTATTATTATAAATATTGTTATTATTATTATTATTGTTATCATTATTATTATAATTATTAAAATCAGTGCAAGTGCACACACCAATCGCCGCATGCGAGTGCGTGGTTTCGTCCATGCACACACGCATCGCCACGCGCGTATGTGAGCACTTGCATTGATTTTCATTTATATTATTATTATTATTATTATTATTATTATTATTATTATTATTATTACATTATAATAATAATAATAATAATAATAATAATAATAATAATAAAATGACATTGTTATAATCATAATTATTATATTATATTATGATAATTTTATTATTACATTATTATTACTATCATTTTTATTGTTATCATCATTATCATCATTATTATTACTATCATTGATATTATATCATCATTTTTATCTTCATTCTGTTAGCTTTATTAGTATCATCATACTTAATATTTTTATAATGATTTGGATAACAATTGTAACCATCAACTATCATGAGTCATTGTTATTATAATCATTATAATTATTATTATTATAGTTATCACGATCATAGTTATTATTATTATTATTATTATTATTATTACTATTATTATCATTATTATTATCATTACTATTATTGTTATTGGTGTTATCATAACCATTTTTATTATCATTATCATTATTCTTGTTATTATTATAATTACCATTTTATTGGTATACTTTTCTGTCTTTATTAGTATTAATGTTCTTTTTTTATAGTTACCATTTATATCATTGTTTCTTATATTATTGTTGTTTATTGAAAGAAAAGAGAGAGATATACAATAATGAAAGAAGTGATGAAAGAAAGAAAAGAAATGCACAAAGTGAAAAAAGAGGCGTAAGCAAGAAATTTTGAAAAAAAAAGTAACGGAGGAAATTTGGAGAGAATAAACAAGTGAAAAGAGTTATGAACTTAAAAAAGAAGAAGGATTAAAAACACAAAAAGTTAAAAAAGATAACAGCGTGAAAAAAAGAGCGAGAAGGACGAAGAAGGAGAAGAGGAATAAGAAATAAAAAAGCAACATATCAAAAAAATGAAAGAAAATTATTTAATAGGCAAAAGCGAACCAAGTAAAGGCTAGAGAGCGAGAGAAATGGGATAAAGCGTGATGGAAGAGGATAAAATAACTACAAAGACGGAGAGAGAAGTGAGCCCAGGGGAAAGGCGGATTCACTTAAGCGTTGCCAGTAACAACATTAGAAATAACCCCTCGCCAAAAAAAAAAAAAAAAAAAAAAAAAAACAATTATAAACCATTATATTACACATCAACCGCACCACTCTGACATCGTCTTGAACAAGTATTTTATGAAACGAAGGCTGAGAGGAAATTAATATATACACAAGGCGAGGCAAGTAATGTGAACTGATGCTGCAGCACAGAGTCTTCAGACGTGGTAATGAAGGCTATGCTGACGTCGCGCTGACGGTGGGTGCGACCCCGGCCGTTTCTTGCTCACGGGAGGTAATTTTAAAGCACTGTGGACAGACAGATGCAGTATGGCTCAAGTGACAAGTGCCAGTTCCCCTCATCCAGATTATTATTGTTGTTGTTGTTGTTGTTTTTGATGATGATGGGGATGGTGATGGTGATGGTGATGGTCATCGAAAGCTGATGAAATGTCTTGCTCTGTGCAATTATCCATTCTCATTTAGACTTTTTCTCCATTAACCACTATATCTCTTTCAGACGGACAGAATAGTTCATATAATCTACCAAAAGGAAATGTAAGGGTGTGTTGTTCCCAAGGACATACTAATCCATCGTGATTTCTCATTCTCCATTCCGCGAGGGACCACTAAAACCAAGTGCAGTGGTAACGTTAGTGGTAAGAGAAGGGTTTCTCGACACGGTTTCGAGGCCTAGCTAAGGGTTTCTATACACGGTTTCGAGGCCTAGCTAAGGGTTTCTATACACGGTTTCGAGGCCTGGCTAAGGGTTTCTAAACACGGTTTCGAGGCCTGACTAAGGGTTTCTAAATACGGTTTCGAGGCTTAACCAAGGGTTTCTAAACACGGTTTCGAGGCTTAACCAAGGGTTTCTAAATACGGTTTCGAGGCCTGGCTAAGGGTTTCTAAACACGGTTTCGAGGCCTAGCTAAGGGTTGCTAAACACGGTTTCGAGACTTAGCCAATGGTTTCTAGACACGGTTTCGAGGCTTAGCTAAGGCTTTCTAAACACGGTTTTGAGGCTTAGCTAAGGGTTGCTAAATACGGTTTCGAGGCTTAGCTAAGGGTTTCTAAACACGGTTTCGAGGCCTAGCTAAGGGTTTCTAAACACGGTTTTGAGGCTTAGCTAAGGGTTGCTAAATACGGTTTCGAGGCCTAGCTAAGGGTTTCTAAACACGGTTTCGAGGCCTAGCTAAGGGTTTCTAAACACGGTTTCGATACCTAGCTTCGATACGAGGGATGACATAGCATTTATTCGGATAAACGGTTAGAAAATGAAGTCGAAACAAAGCATATCACTTCCTTTTGCATAAAAATTCGCGGATCTCAAACTTGCATAATAAACGACTGTAAAGCTTTCGTTTGCATTTACTTCTTACATGCGGACATACACATATGGAAGGGGGGGGGGGGAAGGTGTAGAGCAATCAGTCAATCAAGTGTTATTTTAACAAGTTAAGGGTGAAATAAACATATAAAATAACCTGTTGCAGAATTTAAGGGACCATAATCTGAGGATACATATATATATATATATTATATATATATATATATATATATATATATATATATATATGTATGTATATTATATATATATAATATATTATATATATAATATATTATATATAATATATTATATATATAATATATTATATATATATATATATATATATATATATATATATATATAATATATATATATATATATATATAACCAAAGAAGTTTAACGGGTAGCCAGTGGGGAGAACTTGTATGTTCAAGCACATGCTTGTACAATGTCGTGCAGCCAGAGTTTTTTTTTTCTATTCTCCTTTTTATCTGATTATGTGTATTATATATATATATATATATATATATATATATATATATATATATATATATATATATATATATATATATATATATATATATGTGTGTGTGTGTGTGTGTGTGTGTGTGTGTGTGTGTATGTATGTGTGTGTGTGTGTGGACAAGGATCATATACGAAAAGTGGGTAACAACCAGAAAAAATTCGGGAACCACTGATTGCATTTTCTAGAGGGAAAATAAGTTGCTTATTTTTAATAATAATAATAAAAAAAAATAAATGAAATAACAAACCGCTTTATTTTGTAAGGATTAATGGGACAACGAACCTTTGTATTTGCAAAGAGGGGACAATGAACCCCGTTATTTTTTCACAGTATAGTAGAACAAAACTCGCTTTCTAAGACGTAGTAGAAATATAAAGCACTGTATTTCCTAAAGAGCCAGTGAACCAATAAATCGATTTATTTTCTAAGAGCATTATTTTCTAAGAAAATTATAAATCTTTGCAATTTCAAAGGGACAATGGAGAAAAATATAGTATTTTCAAACGGGCTCTGGGGCAACAAATCGCTGTATTTGCTAAGCTAAAACTCATTGTATTTTCAAAACTACAGTGAAAAGACAAAGCGCTGTATTTATTTATGGAACCGCTGCGTTTTCTTAGAGCCAAACGGACCTATAAACCTCTGTATAGTCTTACGATGACCCATAAACGATCATATTTTTCTAAGGGGCATTTCCCTAAGAGACCAAAGCAACAAACTAATAATTCCCAGGGACAAAAATCGACTCGGGAGAGAAAATGAGAAAGACACTTTAGCGACCACTGCGCACAACCTTCCCGATACCGTGCCTGTGAAATGCAGTGTATTTAAGAATGCTTGCAAAGTCACTCGTTTGGCCCTCGAGTCACATGACAAGAGCGTCGCCAAGCAGTATATTGCGTGTCGCCTTGCCTGCTTGCTGAGGGTCATGGTCATGTTGTTGTTGTTGTTATCGTTATCGGTATTACTGTTATCTTTTGGTATTATTATCACTATCATAATTATAACAACAATAATTATTATTATTTCTTTTCTTTTTCTTGTTTTGTTTTATTGTTCTTTTCTTTTAATTATTTTCTTTTATTATCATATTTCCTTCTTTTTCTTGGTAATCTTTTTATATTTTTTCTTAGTTTTTCCTATTCCTGCTGGTTATTATTATTATTGTTATTATTATTGTTTTGTTCTTCTTCTTCTTGTTTTTGTTGTTATCGTTATCATAATTATTATTATCATTATCATTATTATCATTATTATTTTTATCATCATTATTGAAGCGTGGGGCGGATAATGTGGAAATAATGGAAAACAAAGCTGGCTTCTTTCTAAACTCTAATTAAAAGAACGTCTTTGAAATCAATACTGGCACTTTCATTCCATGTTCAAACCACATAGATACAAAATTAACACTAGAATATTATGTTTATTTCTTGCACATAACAATTATGAATTCGTGAGCACAATCATCAATACACCCACTACTTCCCCCTTGAGACACGACCGTCTTGCACTAGTCACTAGCACTTGATATTTCTGTAGGCCTTAATGCCGTCACACTATCAGCAAATCCTTTGTTCCGCGTTCCTGACACATTACTGTAATCACAAGCCTTCTGCCAGCCCCAGTCCTCTTGTTCTGCTTACTCTCGTCCCAGGAGCGTCTGCTTTAGTAATGGTTACTTCTCGTTTGGGTTCTCTCTTCCTTTATGGGGAGTTGCGGGTTTAGGTACATCTGGTTTGCTACTGATGCTGTGTAATCTCTCTTTCTCTCCACTTGCTACATCACCTTCACCCACATTCTCTCTCATTATTTGGAGTAACTGGTTCCTCCATCATCCAGTCTGGTGGCCCATTTACATCCTTTTCTTCCTGTGGTATTACCTTCTCCATGAGGCTCTCTCTTCTGCCATGCCCTCATGTGTACTCTCCGAGTCCGTGGTATTTGGTCAACATATCCAAATGCACGAGCTTGCTCTTGCACTTCTCCCCCTTGGCGGATCTTTACATTCACCTCATTCACCTCCTTCCCAGTTGCTCTGTAACTTGGGTGACAGCCCTTTCTTCCTTGGGTTATGCAGCCAAACCAACTGGAAAGATACGTCCCTTGCTCCCGTCATGCCGTCTGCTCATTGCTTCATGTGCCAACTTAAGCTTCTGTCAAGCAAACCGGTGCACTTCTTCCTTTCTTCTCCTCAATTCCCAGATGGATTGTGTTCAGGTAGTTCTTCCTCACTTAAGGGCGCCCCATTGCCAAATCCATTGGCAGTTGCCTCATGGATTGCAAAACGGTAAGCCATGAGCAGCATCGGGAGATGTTCATCCAATCACTTTGGTCTTCGCTGCAGTGCTTTGCTAGGCACTGTTGCATGGTCTTATTCCACCTTTCCCCCCATGTCATTTGCTTGAGGATGTAGAGCTGATGTGCTAGTCTTATGGATGTCTGACAACTTACAACTGTCACTGAAGACTTTTCCCTCAAATTCTCGGCCTTGAACTGAATGAAGGCCAAAACGAGTCCAAAACTTGTCTACTAACAGCTTTGCTACTGTCTTGGCTTTATTGTTAGGCAGCACATCTCCTGCAGGCCACTTAGTAAAGTAGTCAGTGGCGACAACCACAAACCGATTCCCCCTAGGTGTAGTAAGAGATGGGCCAGCAACATCTCCCCTTCAATCCATGGGTCTCCCAACATATAACTGTAAAAGGGCTCTTAGGGTGACCTTCCTTTGCACCATATATCTCGCACTCCCAGCGCCATGTGTTCACATCTTTTTGCATACCAATAAAATTGCACTCGCAGTTTCTCAAGTGTCCTTTTCATCCACTTCCACTGGATCACGTTTGATGCAGTGACTATATTCCATCTCACATGGGTGCCTACTTGAGCCATCAACATTACCCTGGATTCGTCCTGAACGATGTTCAGTGCGATAGTTAAATTGATCAAGCTTGCCTACTGATGTTGTTAGTAGTGTCTCTGTGCTCTTCAAGGATCTGAGCCACCGCAATGCTGCATGATCTGTCTGGGTGATAAATGCTGCTCCATATAGGTGGTGATGAAAATGCTTTATAGGCTCCACAACTAATTCCCTACAAGTCACACAGTAATTCCTTTTTGGGTGGGGATAAAATTCTGACTAAAAAGGACACGGGCCACTCAATCCCATCTACCTGCTGTGCTGAATGGTCTCCTCGGGTTAAGATATGCCAAAATAGGAGCCGTCACCAATGCATCCTTGAGCTTATGAAAGGCTTCTTGCATTTCTGACTCAAACTCCATGACAACTTCCCTGTCAACCAACGCAGTGGGGAGGCAATGACTTTAAATTTTTAACAAAACGGAGATAGTAAGTACAGAGCTCAAGGAAGCTTCTTAGGTCCTTCACTGTTGGCTGTGGCCACTCCTGCACAGTTGTGACCTGTGGGACTTTTTTCAAACCTTACTCACAATATTGCCAAAGCTACCTCTCGCCAGAACAAGGTACATTTCTTCAGGTTCCAGAGGTTGCAGACATCCTTCAGTTTCTCCAATTCTTTCTCAAACATCTTGCCATACACAATAACGTCATCCAAATACACTAGTGATTTTTTATGCAGGAGCCCTTCTAAAACCCACTCCACAAGAGGATCGAAGGTAGCTGGTGAATTGCAAAGCCCCATTGGTATCACCTGCTACTGCTAAAGCCCCTGACCAAAGGTAAATGCTGTTTTCTCCGGATCCTCCGGTATTACCTCCATCTGATGAAATCCAGACTTGAGGTCTATGGATGAAAACCACCTTGCACCAGCCAGAGCATCTGTGTTATTTACACAGGGTAAGGGGTAGGAATCCTTTATGGTCACATTGTTCAGGGCCCTGTAGTCGACACTAACACCTGTATGACCATTCCTTCAATTGCTGCTGACCAAGGACTGTTCGACTGCTCCATGTTCCCTTGCTCTGCCAGCTGACTTCCTCTATCTCTTTACTATGATCTTATGGGTGCGCATCTCCTGTGTTAATGTAGCGCTGAACTAAACTTGTGCACCCCATATCATGATCACCTTTAGAAAACACGTTGCTGTTGTCTCTCAACAACTTCACCAACAATTCCTTATCCTTAGTCAAACTCTTTCCA
>NC_051402.1:2313736-2318736 GCF_015228065.2 Penaeus monodon
TACAAAAAAAGAAAACCAAAAACCGAAAAGCAAAAAAACAAAAACACATAAAAAAGAACATGATATTAGAAGACAACGAAACTATAAAAGAGCGTAACGGCAAAGTTTTGGTTGGGAAAGGCTAAATATAATCGTAGCAAATGTAAGTGAATCTTTAAAACTGAAGAGAAGAGGCGTAATTGAACGCTGCTTTGGCAACATAGGTATAAACGCATTCCTTGGAGTTTTACAGTGATGCCAGTTTTTTTTTGTTTTTTTCATTTAGTTTTTTATCTAAATGTGTGAAGATTTTCTCTTTGCCATTCCTTTTTTTTTTTCTTTTTCTTTCTTTGTCTTTCTCTTGTTTGTTTCTCTCTAGCTTTATCTCGTTCCGTCTGACTTTTTTCCTCTCCATTCTCCTTTTTTTCTTTTTTCATCTTCTATCTCTCCCTTGTTTCTCCTCTTCCTCTTCTCCCTTCTCCTCTTCCTCCTCCTTTTCCTACTCTTCTTCCTTTTCCCTTCCCCATCTCCTCCTTTTTCTTCTTCTTCTTCTTCTTTTTCTCCACCCCCCTCCCCCTCCTCCTCCTCTTCTTTCTCATTCTCCTCTTATTATTTTTTTCATCTCTCTCTCTATTTCAGCCTCTCTCCTATTCTCTCCCTCCCTCCCTTCTCTCTCTCTCTCTGTCTCTCTCTCTCTCTCTCACAATCTTTCTTCCTCCCTCTCTCTTTCTCTCCTTCCCTAACTCCCTGCCTCTCCCATTCTCACTCCCCCCCCCCCCCTCTCCCTCCCCCTCCTACTCTCCCCCCTCTTCTTCTCCCACCCCCCAGCCCCCTCTCCCTCCCTCTCCCACTCTCGATTTCTCCCCCACCCCCAACCCCCCTCTTCCCAACCCCCCCTCTTACCACCTCCCCTCTTCCTCCCTCCCACCTCCCTCCCTCTCCCACTCTCGCTTTCGTTCCCTGAACCCAAGCAGAATCAGAAAGGCGCGTCCTGATCGGTGCCTTCGTCGTGGTTAGGCGAGAATGCCTTCGCCGGATTCCTCCGGGCGCAGCTGGGACCGTGGGAGGGATCTTGAGGGTTGTAGGGGGGTGAGGGCGAGGGGGGGAAGATCCTGCAAATAGATGGATGGGGGAGGGGGGGAAGGTCCTGCGAATAGACGGAGGGGGAGGGGGGAAGGGGGGAGGTCCTGAGAATAGACGGAGGGGGAGGGGGGAGGTCCTGAGAATAGACGGTGGGGGAGGGGGAAGGTCCTGCGAAGAGACGGATGGGGAGGGGGGGGGAAATCCTGCGGATAGTCGGAGGAGGAGGGGGGAGAGGTCCTGCGAATAGACGGAGGAGAGGAGGTCCTGGGAATAGTTGGATGATTAGCTTAAGGAGGAAGGTCGTTGATCTTGGGTCGGCTTCCTTGAGACACGGGTGGGAAGCGACTGATCGAGTAATGCGTGTGGAGGTTACTGTCTCTTTCTATCTCTGTTTGGATGGCTGGTTGGCTAGATGTATATCTGCATGTCTCTCTGTCTCTCTATGTCTGCCCCCCCCTCACTGTGTGTGTGTGTGTGTGTGTGTGTGTGTGTGTGTGTGTGTGTGTGTGTGTGTGTGTGTGTGTGTGTGGTGCAGCTGTAGCGATTTCGTCTAGCAATCTTGCTGACCTGCGTTCAAATCCCTCGCCACCAGTGGATGGCAACCCCGGTCTTTCCTTACACACAAATGGTAGTTTAGAAGCAAAATAAAACAGACAGCATGTCTCACCAAGAATATCCATTGTAACAAATGGAATAAAGCTAAATCATAAATTAATTACAATTATAAATTACAATTATAAAACTCTCTCTTACTCTCTCTCTCTCTCTCTCGTTCGGTGTGTATGTGTGTGTGTGTTTAATCTATAAGCATTAATTAAAGGACACGTATAATCGTTTTCCTTCCCCTGAGATCATTGAAGCAAGTTTAGGAAAAGGTATGTATGGGAATAAATAGATTGAATGAAATCGCCAGAATTACCTGTAATTACACACATATACTTGCAATGCTGATGGAAATTCAATTAAAGCACCGCTGCCTATATATTTTACGGTGTATAAAAGCCTTCATATTAATTCACATCTTTTTTGTAGATTCGCTTGTATGAATTCATTATACCTAGTGCCAAGTTGCGTAAAATGTTGGGAAGCTGGTTCCTTTGTCTTCGAATTGTGTTCAAACTTTTCACAATTAACAGTTTTGAAAACACTGCAAACGTGTCTAGAGGGACGTTTTGCGCATACGTACACACACACACGCACGCGCGCGCGCACAAACAAACACACACACACACACACACACACACACACACACACACATATATATATATATATATATATATATATATATATATATATATAAATGAACTATTTGTTTGTCTATCTATCGTTTCTTGTTCCCAACGCAATTTTCGGAAACAGTACCCATCCATGGATTTTCTTGCGCCCATATATCTATAGGAAATAAGGAAACAACATAATCACACGACAGAAGACTAATGGCATTCAAGGGAGTCATAATATGACGCAAACTTTCTTACAATCAATTTTAAAAGAAAAGCAAATCAGAGTTTGAAAAAAAGGCACAAGAAAAGCACTTTTATTATGCTGTCTTTGACAGAATGATGCAAATGTTTACGATTTTTTTTTTCTTTTTTTTTTTTTTTCTTTTTTTTTTTTAGAAAAATGAAAGACGAAAGTCCGAAAATATATATTGTATTCACTAAGTCGATGATATTGTCAATATGCAAGTTCATATTGGATGGAGAAACAGTTGAAGTTCAAAAAAATATCTACCTTTAGAGTATCTTGACCCATGACTTTAAATGCAAAAGTAGAATCAAACACAATTGTTGTAGCAAAAAAGGAAAAGGAAATCGTAGAAATGTTAATCACCCTTACAAACAAACAAACAAAATTTTTCAATAGAAAAAAAAAAAAAAACATTCCAAAGAAATGCTACGTATGACCAATACTAACCTGCGAAACTTGCACATTCAGTAAACAAGATTCAAAACGCTTCGAAGCATTGGAGATGTGGATTTATCGAAAGAATATAACACAATGGGCGAACAAATGACCGTGTTGCAAGCAGTTGAAGAAAGAAGAAACCTCTTTAGAACGATCTGCCAAAGACAGCTGAGGTTAGGACGCTGTGTGTGTGGGGGGGGGGCAGTTCGATCGAAAAAACTGTCAAAACTGTCTTGAAGGAGCGGCGACTCGAAGAGAGTGAAGGCAGAACCTTGAATTCCCACAGCACCTGTTGTCAAGGGCGGGGCTAGGGTGTTGCGAAGTTGCAGCGGTTGACGTTGGAGAGGAAAAGTTTCAAAGATACGGTCGCCATAGTCAGACTTCGCTAGGTTAGACACTCCTGTAAGAAGGTTCCCTGCCAGTTAAGTGTAGTTCAACCTCTGTATATTACGCCCCCTACATCATAAAAAAAGAAAAGAAAAACCTGTAACGGGGTTCAGGTACGCACCATTTCTGACCTGACTCAGGCTGTATCACATGTAGCCATCATGAAACCACTTGTTACCGCTTGGCAAGACCTACAAACATTGGTGGATTTTGGCCGTTGCCACAGAGCGTCTCCTGCTATCTGACTTTCACTTCTTTGTCTTCGATTGTGTTCAAACATTTACGCACATGCGCGCTCGCTCGCGCGCTCACACACACACACACACATCACACACACACACACACACACACACACACACACACACACACACACACACACACACACACACACACACAACACACACACATACACACACATACACACACACACACACACACACACACACACACACACACACACACACACACATGCTCACACACACACACACACATGCTCACACACACGTACATTTGCATGCATATTTGCACCGTGTATGTTTACTTGATTTACATTCCTTCAGCTGCATGACATGGCAACAACCACAGTAAAATTCTGGAGTAACTTCAGCAAACAACATTATTTATTCTCTTGTAACTTCTTTTACTGTAGCTTTGCCCCATTCTTAAATTGGGTTGCTGTATAATCTGGTAGTTTTTTTTTTTTTTTTTTTTTTTTTTTTTTTTATGTGTGTGTGTGTGTGTATGTGTGTGTGTGTGTGTGTGTGTGTGTGTGTGTGTGTGTGTGTGTGTGTGTGTGTGTGATTGGATGCACTACCTGACGTCTTTTGCTCTTCTGTAATTATTACCTAGTTATCTGGGTCTTGTGAGTAGTCTTTGAAAACGCGAGACGTTTCGAACTCGTCAACAGTTCCTCATCAGGCGATGTGAAAATCTCAGAAGCATCCATTTTGTTTTATTTAATTTATTCTATTTTATTTTATAATTAGGCGATGTAAAAAAAAAAATCCCAGAAGCATCCATTTTGTTTTATTTTATTTGACATTTTATTTTATTTCTAGTGTGGTTATGTTTTTATTGCTATGTTTACACGTTACTGTGCGAATTTTGTTTGGGTCGGTTACAGTGTACACACTTAAAGACGTATCTGTTTTTTCCTTTCCAGTGGATTCACTTCATTGCGATACATAAAAGAAAATTGGACGATAATGATTCTAGTAATAGCAATAATAATGATATTGATAATAATAATACTGGTGATAATAATAATATTATAGCGATATCAGTGATAATAATATCAATGATATTAATAATCATTACAACAGTAATTGTAATAGTAATAGTTACACTATACCTCTTGTGTTCTTTTTCTGTCTTAATTGTTTTCTTTATTTTTTATTTATGTCCCACTGCTTTCCTTCTGTCTTCCAGATAAAAAGACAGATCTTTCTCTGTAGAAAGAAATGAATTACTATGTATATATATGTATAAACATAAAGACACAAATACACATTCAGATAATACACGCACACACATACGCATGTGTCTGTATTTATATTTTTATACACACACACACACACACACACACACACACACACACACACACACACACACACACACACACACACACACACACACACACGCAC
>NC_051402.1:2326236-2328736 GCF_015228065.2 Penaeus monodon
AGATCCCCGCTTCGTGGGCGGGTGATGCTCGGTATTGATTTTGCGTGGGGCGGCTTGGCTTGGCGTCGTGCAGGCGAGAGCTCCGGCCGTAGGACCACGTTGGCTCGCATGCACGCGCGCACGCACCCGCGACGTCGGCTCACGCACGAAACGCGGAAACGGCGGCCGTCGATGAACGCAATCGATTTGGACAGATCGATCCGGCGGGTCCTAAGTACGGCGTCCATTCATGCGTTTCGATCGCGCTGGCAGGCTACACGTAACCCTAATTAACTCATTGAGAAATTTATATCCATTTCACTTCTCACGCCGGTCGAATTGCATCTCGTCTTTATTAACGTGTTTACCCGAAACATTTTTTTTTTTCTTTCTTTTTCCAAGTGATCCACGAAATCGGGGTGTTCCTTGGCAATGACAAAGTGAAGGTTGGCAGAAAAATGTATTGTGTTGCATTACGATAGAAACTACTTTAATTCAAATGTGTGTTTTAATACTTCTTTTGATATAGTCTATATTCTGGATGGTAAAGGTGGGATAGATAGCATTATTTCTTCCCTTAGGTTGACAGTTATTTGCGTCAGTATTAATTTCAAAATTATTGACATTATTGTATTTTTACATTATATTATTATTATCATCATCATCATCATCATCATCATCGTCATTGTCAATATTATTGTTATTACAATTACTACTACTACTACTACTATTACTATTACTAATTATTTTTATCATCACCATCATCATCACCACCATAACCATCATCATCACCACCATAATCATCATCATCATCATCACCGTTTTCTTTTATTGATACGCGGATGCTGATTTCAATGAGATCATCGTTCGTATTATTACAGGCGTTCTTTTATATCTAGTTGTCTTTATTATCATACGCATTATTAGTAAGAAATAATCTTTGATACTTCTATATTCGTTATATGATTATTAGCATTAGTTTGCGGTAATCAATTATCATTATTATTAACAGTATATTTGCATTTGCATTGTTGTCATTGTCGTTAGAATTGTTGTTATCATTATTGAGTATTAATCTTGTTGTTTCGCTGTTATTAATATTAAAGATAATAACCTGATTATTGCAGTTGTTATTGTAATGTTTTTTTTTGTTTATTTGTTTCATTAATAACCATAATTATTTTGCTCTTTGTCACTAATCGTTCTCGTTCTCAGTAAAATTAAAGTAAGTTTGAAATATGCAAGTTACCGAACACCCCTAATTAGTGCAAACTTGATGAATATTAAATTAGGCAGATATTTAGATTTTTTCTTTTTTTTCAATATGTATAATGGATTTTTTTCATTCGCTGTATCTTATAGCTAGCTTGCAAACGAATTTATATATATATATGTGTGTGTGTGTCTGTGTGTGTGTGTGTGTGTGTGTGTGTGTGTGTGTGTGTGTTATTCTTGATTTCGTTTATAATGTCATTTATTCCTTCTCTCACTTCCTTGATTTCTTGTGAAAATCATCACTTCCATTCCCCCTACCGTCATTCCGCAGTCACGTGATCCCGGCATACTCTCCACTTCGCCTTTGCAACCTGCTATTGATTCCCATTGCAAAGCGACCGCTGTCTGTGAGTCATTATGTCGAATTACCTTTTGCAGTGGGCCAGTTATATTGCACGCTGTTGCAAGGGTGGGTGAGATTAGTGGAGTGGAGGGGTAGGGGGGTGATGGTGAGGATGTGATATAAAAATGATAAACGTAATGATGAATATTTTAATAATGTTAATGTTAATAGTAATTATAATGATACTATTGATAATGATAATAATAATTATCAATAATGATTATAATAAGGATAACAATGGCAATGGCAGTACTGGTAATGATAATTAATAACAATAACAATTATGTCAACCTTGGTACTGATAAAGACAATAAAAGTGACAATGGTTACATTAGCAACACAATAATGATTATCCCAACAGTCGCGGGCTCATGTACTGTTCACTGTGTATGTGTGTGTGAGAGAGAGAGAGAGAGAGAGAGAGAGAGAGAGAGAGAGAGAGAGAGAGAGAGAGAGAGAGAGAGAGAGAGAGAGAGAGAGAGCGTGTTTGTGTGTGTGTGTGTGTGTGTGTATGTGTGAAGTTCGTTGCACACAGATGGCTCCACAAACCCTCAGCAAACGAGTCAACGGACAGGCGTTAGTGACCGCGCCTGCTTTCCCCATTCATTGAATTTGCCTTCATTTCTTTATTTCTCTCGTTTCTGATGCAGTTGAAGTTATTTTTGTGGAAAGTATGATTATCATGAAGTTATATGTTAAAAAAAAAAAAAAAATAGAAGGAAAAGGGTAAACAGGTGAGATAGTACTAATAATTGACTCCTTGCTGACTCAGCACTTGTAGAGCCACCTACGTGTCAACACAATTAATAACATAATTGATAAGTGGACATAATACGTATGGAATGTTATCATTAATTGATAAGTGAACACGATACGTATGGCATGTTATCATTAATTAATAAG
>NC_051402.1:2333736-2336236 GCF_015228065.2 Penaeus monodon
TTGCCTTTATTTTCTTTCCGCACTTCATATTATAAATTCTTCCTCGCAAGCAGTGAAATCAGCAAATCCCACATAAAAGAAATGTGCCAAATATGTATATATTTTTTTCGTCCGCGTCAGCATCCGCCATATTGTGAAAATAACGCGGAGGCTATAAATATATTATTTTATAGCCTTGAGAAGTAAATGCGCTAGTGTGTGTGTGTGTGTGTGTGTGTGTGTGTGTGTGTGTACATATTTAAACGCGTGTATACATATGTATGTGTCTGTCAGTACATGCGTCCCTTCGTGTAACATAAACACTAATGAGACTATCTTACAGTTTTAGAATATATCGTGTACCAGACCAGACCGCATGCAATACCATGTTATGCCATTTCATTCCACTCCGCTCCATTTCGTACCTTACGCGCACACATCAAACAAACAAACGCATACACACAGACACACAAACAAACAAATACACACAGACACACAAACAAATAAATACACACAGACACAAACAAACAAATACACACAGACACACAAACAAACACATACACACAGACACAAAAACAAACAAATACACACAGACACAAAAACAAACAAATACACACAGTAACACAAACAAACAAATACACACACAAACAAAACAAATACACACAGACACAAACAAACAAATACACACAGACACAAACAAACAAATACACACAGACACACAAACAAACAAATACACACAGACACAAACAAACAAATACACAGACACACAAACAAACAAATACACAAACAAACAAACAAATTCACACAGACACACAAACAAACAAATACACACAGTAACACAAACAAACAAATACACACAGACACACACACACACACACACGCACACGCACACGCACGCACACGCACACGCACGCACACGCAGACCAGGGGAAGTCCCCATGGAAGGTCGGCCCTAAAGTAGGGATTACCGAAGAGCTCAGCTTTAATGTCTGCGATGATGACGCCTGAGCAAGGGGCGGGGCCTCGAAGTGACTGCCGCTTTGGCTTGCTTTTGGCTCGATGTGGCTTGCTGCGGCTTGCTTTTGGCTCGATGTGGCTTGCTGCGGCTTGCTTTTGGCTCGATGTGGCTTGCTGCGGCTTGCTTTTGGCTCGATGTGGCTTGCTGTGGCTTGCTTTTGGCTCGATGTGGCTTGCTGCGGCTTGCTTTTGGCTCGTTGTGGCTTGCTGTGGCTTGCTTTTGGCTCGATGTGGCTTGCTGTGGCTTGCTTTTGGCTCGATGTGGCTTGCTGTGGCTTGCTTTTGGCTCGCTGTGGCTTGCTGTGGCTTGCTTTTGGCTCGATGTGGCTTGCTGTGGCTTGCTTTTGACTCGCTGTGGCTTGCTGTGGCTTGCTTTTGGCTCGATGTGGCTTGCTGTGGCTTGCTTTTGGCTCGATGTGGCTTGCTGTGGCTTGCTTTGGCTTGCTTTTGGCTCGATGTGGCTTGCTTGGGCTTGCTTGGGCTTGCTTTTGGCTCGCTGTGGCTTGCTTTTGGCTCGATGTGGCTTGCTTGAGCTTGCTTTTGGCTCGATGTGGCTTGCTGTGGCTTGCTTGGGCTTGCTTTTGGCTCGATGTGGCTTGCTGTGGCTTGCTTTTGGCTCGATGTGGCTTGCTGTGGCTTGCTTTTGGCTCGCTGTGACTTGCTTTGGCTTGCTTGGGCTTGCTTTTGGCTCGCTGTGACTTGTTTTGGCTTGCTTTTGGCTCGCTGTGACTTGCTTTGGCTTGCTTTTGGCTCGATGTGGCTTGCTGTGGCTTGCTTTTGGCTCGATGTGGCTTGCTGTGGCTTTTGGCTCGCTGTGGCTTGCTTGGGCTTGCTTTTGGCTCGCTGTGGCATGCTTTTGGCTCGATGTGGCTTGCTTGAGCTTGCTTTTGGCTTGCTGTGGCTTGCTGTGGCTTGCTTTTGGCTCGATGTGGCTTGCTTTGGCTTGCTTTTGGCTTGCTGTGGCTTGCTGTGGCTTGCTTTTGGCTCGATGTGGCTTGCTGTGGCTTGCTTTTGGCTCGCTGTGGCTTGCTGTGGCTTGCTTTTGGCTTGCTGTGACTTGCTTGAGCTTGCTTTTGGCTCGCTGTGACTTGCTTTGGCTTGCTTTTGGCTCGCTGTGGCTTGCTTTGGCTTGCTTTTGGTTAGCTGTGACTTGCTTTGGCTTGCTTTTGGCTCGCTGTGGCTCGCTTTTGACTTGATGTGGCTTGCTGTGGCTTGCTTTTGGTTAGCTGTGACTTGCTTTGGCTTGCTTTTGGCTCGCTGTGGCTCGCTTTTTGACTTGGTTTTGGTTAGCTGTGGCTTGCTGCGGCTTGCTTTTGGTTAGCTGTGGCTTGCTTTTGACTTGGTTTTGGTTAGCTGTGGCTTGCTTGGGCTTGTTGCTATTGACCATTCAATGGATCTTGAGTGCTTGCGTCCACTAGGGCTCTCTGATGTGTGTGTGTGTGTGTGTGTTCGCGAAAAATGTCCATCTAACACACACACACACACACACACACACACACACACA
>NC_051402.1:2348736-2363736 GCF_015228065.2 Penaeus monodon
TCCATTCTCTGGAAGTGACTCTAATACATGGCATTGATAGTTTAACAAAGAAGTAGAAGGGAAAGGAAGTGCAGTAGGTGGACAATGTACAGCTAGCAGAGGGAAATATATCTAATGATATTCATGAGTTCAGGAAGGATTTAGAGACAAGTATGTCAGGCAGTAATTCCTTAGCTTATAATTTAGATATTGGACATGAACATGGCAGTTTTCTGGTCATGAAATCTAGTCATATTTTTCCCCATGATTGCAGTGAATTACAATAAGCTTTGAATTTTATTTTCATATGAACACAAAATTATTGCCCTTGAGACTGAATGTGCATGTACTTTTTATGTGAATGGAAGAAAAATATTTATTTTCTCAGCTGTAGTCTACATGAAGCATTATATGTGGCAGAGTAGCTCTGAGAGTATTTTGTATCTGTACTTAAGTAGGTTTAGTATGTCAGTCTGTGAGGGTTTTTTACTAAAACTAACATAATAACAAAAATTTTGTTGCCATTTTGAAGAAGTGTTAATACCAAGTCCAATGGTTGCTGCAAGGGTTACGTGAATTATTTATTTAGTGCAGTTAAATCATTGTAAATACCATGCCATGTCAAGTCATTTTTGTCTCGTTTCATGTACAATATTTATTTCATATTCATGTATTTAATTGTTCATTGCTTTTAATAAAGTGTCATTTCTTTGGAGTGTATAATATCCTAGAGACAGACAAACAAGACAGACAGACAGACAGACAGACAGACAGACAGACAGACAGACAGACAGACAGACAGACAGACAGACAGACAGACAGATTTACATCTGTAATAAAGATATTATTCATTAAAAAGTAAAAGTAAGAAAGATAAAAAAGAAAGTTTCTGGATTAGGAAAAATATAGTTTACTAAATATGAGTTTTGAATCATTAATACAAATCAAAAATTGGTAAAGTCAGATTTATTTATTTACTGAAATTTTTCTGTTTCTATGGTCATTAGTGGCGTATTCAAAATATAGTGATAGCATGAGACTTATGGGCAAAGCCCTCAGGTAAGAGTGCTATAAGACATCTAGGGCCATATAGCACTTTGGTAATTAGAGTAGCAGGAAGGGTTAGGAATGAGTTAATGATTAGGATAAAATTATAGGCTGAACAGTACTTGAGGGTGTTGTGGTAGTGAAAAGGGTAGAGAGGGGGAGCTGATAGGGTATAGTAGAAGGTAGAGGTTGTTAGAAGGGGAAGGAAATAAGGGAGTAGGAAGCATTATGATAAAGTACTGTGGCAAAAGGAGTTTAATGCTTAGGATAAGTGGACAGAACATTGGATGAAGAAAAGGAAAAGGAAAAGAGGAGAAGAAAAGACCATGCAAAATTACTTGTGATGAGGGATGAGGACCAAGGTACAGGCGATCCTCTACATTGGGCCCTGTCCCAGTCTCCTTGGCCTCCCCAGGTAAAGTCATAACATGGGGTGGAAGTAGTAGACTGACATTCACCAGTTAGACGTTACACTTTTTTTCACATTTTTTAATGACAATATATACCAGGGAAAGTAATACAGATTCACAAACTTAACCCATGTCACCAGTAGTGTTCACTGTAGTACTGTTTTGTGAAATGTCACTACACATACAGGACTCCACAAGTGCTCAGCCACTAAGGAGTCAATTAGTAGACCTTATGACCTCTCCTGATTTCCCCTTTCCTTGAGTTTGCAGGGAAACTGTTTTATTGTTATTATTATTATTATTATTATTATTATTATTATTATTAATAATAACACCAAAATAAGATACTAGAAAATATTTCCAAAAATCAGCCAAGATAGGTAATACCCTTGAGTAATTTAGTGCTCATGGAACCATCAAGTTGAATAAGGATAAAAGATGTTAAGAGAATCTATGATGTATTTGACTTTTTTTGAAGCATTTTATTAAAATTATACATATATATATATATACAAGTGAAAAAATATTTCTCTTTGATGTAAATTAATACATAACAGGTTTTTCTGAAGTCTCATGAAAGGAAAGAAAGCAGACCAAACATTTATTCGTCTGTAATAGATACGTTCTTAGAATTTAAACCAAGCATATCAAATTTTGCATAAAATTCTACAGGAACTTATTGTACATTGACTTCCTATGCAGTTTACCATAGGGCAATTTCCTAAAAAGAAAGAAAGAAAAAAAGTACATAAATAAATAAATAAAGCAAAAATGACTAATATAAAAATTGCATAGTAAAAATGATGCATTCTCTTTTGTTGCAAACAATAAATTGATGTTGCAAAGTTCATTTGATTCACTAATTACCTGATTTTTTAATGTTTTTACTCTCAGAACCTCGAAGCCAAACTTAGAAAGAGCAAGTCAAAATTAAAACTAAGCCTTTGTGACCATAAATATCAACTGGTAATAACTATGTCTAGCCTAAGATCAAAACAATATAAAACGGAAGTGCCACTTAAATGCTAATGCTCATTATTTATAAGCTTAATTCTTGTTTGTTAACTGTGAAAATATCTTGCTATAACTGCATAAAATAATCAAGTCAAACCCTAATATAAAATTTCATCGAAATCTGTAAATGTTCGGAAAATATCTTCCATATTCTCAACGTACAGTGATGAGCCATGCAGTAATGTGCTTTTTACCAGTAAGAAATAAATAAGGATGCAATTAAAAGGAAAAAGAAAGAAAAAATGATAGAGAAAATATGCATTTTTATCACATTTCTTTTATATGTCTTTTAACTGACTACATATTATTATTTATGTCTATGTTTGTTCACTTTACCACCATCTTTAAGATCTTCACTGGCTTTCTCAATGCAACTAATTTCTCTTGCCTTGATTTCTAGAATTGTGTGGAGATAATTTTCTTTCCGACCCTTAGCAACCATCAAAAACTGCTTCATCAAATTCATACAAGTCACACAGAAGATCAACTGAAAATCAATTTAAAAATGCATAAATATAACCCTTGTTATCCCTTTGTTATTAAAAAAAAACTAAACATAATATACAAGTAGAATCAACAGTAATTATGTTCACAAAAGTCAGTGACGGAAACATATAACCACCACCATTAGGTACAAGATAATGATCATGTGATATGCTCCAACTTTCTTCCAGAAAACTAGACATTCATTTAGAGTAAATACCTGTTTGTCTGTCAATCTGTAGGTCACTTGCATTGGCGACAATAGTACCCATGATGGCAGTGTATTCTGGCACAGAAGCAACTTTCACCCACCAGTCAGGGTCCGCAGTCGACCAGCAGTGCAACACTCGGACAAATGTCTTCAGCAAGTTGAACACTTTTGCTTTCTCATATCCTACAAGTAAGACATGATTTGAGTGATGTTACATGTCATTTCCATACAACTATAAAAAAATTAGATACTATGAAGCAATGAAAGTGACATGCACTTTCTATTCCAACCCATCATACTGCAAGCAACTTAACTGATTCATTCACTATAAAAATCCTCTGACTCCTGACAATATTAACCCATTCCTGACGGGTGGCATGTACGCACATGCGTTGTTCCCTTGGGCAAGGAACTTCACCTCGATTGCCTGCCTAGCCACTGGGTGGCCAAGCCAGCCCAAGTCAAGTGCTGGTTCCAAACCCGGATAAATAGAGAGAATGATTATATACTTAAAAGGTACCACCAGCACTCTCCATGGAAAGGAACTGGGGACCCTACCACGTACTCACTCCAAGAGCATCACAACATGAAAAACTACAATTAAGTATCATGCTGTGACCACGGCAGCTCAGACATGAACCTACCGTTAAAAGAAGAAGATAGACTGAATAATGATCAACTATGGAGTCTATATAACAACAAAAATACCCTTCAGTCTCGATTTATCAGGAAGTTTGGCAAGTAAAGACTTTAGAAAATAATGAAAACTGAAAATACAACATATCTTCGTAGTATTACGAAGAAACGGCATGGGATGCTGGTATTTGGCATGAGTGGTCGTGCATGCTAGGGCGACGATATAAGCCCCGGCAGCGAGGCCCAGGCCACTATGAATACTACCCGTCGGGAAAGGGTTATGAGCCCTGGTACTAACTTTAATCTTAAAACAAATGCCTATGACAAACAGCAGAGAAAAGAATAACAGAGACAACTAGAAATTACACATTTCTCAAATTTAACAGATCATATCCACTTACTTTTCTCTGGCTTTGTGAAATCAAGGATCAGGTGAGACTGTTTGAGGAGGCACGTGAGCAGCTTGGAGGGGCAGTAGCAAGTGGATCGGAGCCAAGGCGGAGGAGCTGTTACTAATACAGCCAACCAGCCTAACATGTGGCTTACTGTGACAGTCCTATCACCAGAGTACTTATTAATCAGCATGCATACCTTGTCTATAAGGCACGACTCTGTAGGGAAAGATGAAGAATGAAAAAATAGCAAAAATATACACCATTCTGATCATCTCAATTTCTTTTTAAAGACCTTATATCCAATTTATGATTTCCAGCAGGATATGGACATCAGAATTCAAAAAACAAACAAATAAAGAAATACAAGCTAGAATAAACTGTGTTACCTGTTACATTTTTATGACTATTTTTACACCGGTAAGAAGATAGAAAAAAGTTAGGAATGAGAAGGAATATCTTCACAGTATGTGATGTATTTGATTACTCTGACTACATCAGTTAAAATAAATCTGGAATTTAGTGAGCATAATAACATGAACAAAATCCAACCCTGCACCTTTGTCAAAGTTTGTCATACTACCACAGTGTTATGTCACCAAGTATTTTGGCAACACAATAAAAATGCACCTTTTTTTTTCCAGTGAAAAGATAAGCAACTCAACATGAGATATGAAGCCAAACATAAATAACCCCAACAGCACCTTATACTCTACACCTTGCTCGGGATGCAATAGAGCCTAATATGGTGATGCAGGACAAGGTTTCAGCACCAAGATTGGCAAAAATCTAGCTGCCATCTGTCACCACTGAACTTCTAACACCATGGTGGTGCATGTAGATGAAGATGAACACTTACCAGAATGGATGCAATCAAAAGTAATCCACAAAGGACTGAATAAACAGAAAAGAAAAAGAAAAGAACCTGCTTACACCACAATAGAGGAGAATGTAAACACTGCATTGTGCAGCTTCAAATTATCTAAGGTTGCAGCAACAATTACACAGGTCAAGGACTTAAGGACTTAAGATGAGCATATAAACAAACACATTAAATACATGCCTCATGCTCTGAAGACATTCATTCTCACACATACCTTTTTCTACCTTTGTTACTGGTCAACCAGTAATAGCATTCCCTACCTTAGGCTGCATTCAATTTCCTTTTCCCTACGAAACTGGAAATACCACAAGCTACGCATATACCAAGGAGATAGAGATAGTGATGCACAGTGGTTTGGATAATAAATAGAAATATTAATTCTGTAGAAATGCTAATAAGCAAAGGAACATCAAACCAACAGCATGAACATAAATATATAGGTATTGAAAAAAATATTAAAGAAAAAAAAGAAGAGAGAAAGAAAGGCAAAGAAAGAAGAAGAAAAAAAAAATAGTGCAACACAGACCAACTGTTAATGTCAGGATTCCACCAGAATATGACCAAATTCTAGCTGGGAATTATCTCCTTTTTGGCTAGGCCTACGTGTTCTATCTGGTGAGTGATGGGAACCAGACTCTACCCTTTTTTCACAGGCAGTAATGCTGTATAATCTAAGATCTTCTCAAAAGTTCCTTGATTATTACTAAGAACTTATAACACCATTAAAACCATTTTGATGCCAAGCCTAGTGAAATATACATGTACTGATGCTAATACAGCAGGCTAGGCAGCATGTGTCACATAATACCTGCTTTGGTGCAGAGTAAGCTTGTGAATGCCGCCTGAGATCCAAGGGCTCGGAGGCACCTGAGCATCGCAAGGACATCATCCCAATCATCAACTTTGCCGCAGCAATCACCGAGAGAGGTTATCATCTGCTGACAACTGCAAGGGGAAAGAAATATAATGTGAAAAAACAAAGGATGATACTATTGTTCTTGTTTTATTCTTTCACTAAAAGAACTGTTACAATATCTATTCTATACTTACATCACTGCCTCAATGTTTGTTGATTGTGAAACTGGCTATTTTCTCTAGAGTTTGAAGGACATGTAGCCGAACTCTGTTGTTAACCACAATTTCCTAGGGGGGGAAAAAGTGGCATTATTCTGTTGCACATATATTGGGTGTATGACCAGTCCTAAATATGACAAAATTATGAACGAGAATGAATAAACTCCTTAAGTAAGCTTCCACATTTATGGCAGCCCCCCTATCAATTGGGACCAATGAAATGACAATACTCAGCCCAGGATATCCTCAGTACCTTCCACTTGTTCCCCCAGATCAACCCAATTCATAGAATTAAACTGACTGATCATGGACCCCACTATGGCCCAATCCATGTTGGCAGACCTCACACATACAGACCAGGATTTCCATACCTGGAATATGTTATTCTGAGTGACTAACCCAAGAGCACTTGTATAAGCTCCCCACAAATTTAGAAGTTTGCATTAACCACCCTGCTATACATTCAAGCTTTCAACCCAAAATCTAAAAGTTAAAGAGAAAGTCTTTTATTATATAATTCCTTCCAATTAATACTTTAATTACCGAAGGCAGTCAAAGCCTCTGTTTAGCATGGCTGACCCTAGAGAAGATTTCACAAAACAAGAGAAAAAAATACATTTGGTTTGTAAAGTCAGACAAACATGAAACAATGGTCTAGAATATACATACCAATCAAAATATAATTTACCCAATTGCTTCCATATGATACATACAGCACACCATACTAAAAACAGCCTTGCTTCCCACAAAGGCAACTTTTTACAAAAAACATTACCACTGAAGAAAATAATTGCTCAAAACTATTTCATACACAATACACCAAATCAATCTGTATTACAAAAAGAACATTCTAAAACCTCTATCTTTTTAATTACCTTAATACACAAAGGTGACAAATGCCTACAAGCAGCTTGTAAGGCAGACTGCTCATGGCCAGTTCCATACGGAGCAATAAGGGACTCTAACACAGACAGAGCAGGCACCACACTCCCCTCATACCACTCCACAGGGGCTGTACCTTGAGCTGGCGGCACTCTGAAGGACATAAATTCAAGTTTATTGTCATATTGGCCACAAAATCTCTCACAGAAATTACAGCGTTCCAATGGACATTCTTCATATTTTCAGACTCACTAAAAATAAAATAAAATTTGGGTCTATCATGTTAGTAAGATAACCTTTAAAATATAAAGAAGTGAGTCATTTTTATTATCTTTTTTCCCCCCCCTATGACATACCTTGTTGCATCTGGGTCTCTTGTGGTAAGCAGGGTTTGCACTTCTTGTAGTCTTTGAATAGCCAACACCACCAAGTGCTTTTCCACACTGGTGCTGTCTTGATGCTACCGGCATGAGAGAAATCAGGATTGGAATTCTGCAAACTTAGATGATCCTATAACTACGATATTTGTTTTGCTAGGAAAAATTCAAATGAACATCAAGACTTTCTCTTTCTCCTTCTATATCTCTCTCTCATTCACTCACACTCACACACACACACACACACACACACACACACACACACACACACACACACACACACACACACACACACACACACACACACACACACACACACACACACACACACACACACACACACACGTTTTTCCTCAGCAGCTTTACTATCCACTCCTCATTTCTCTTACCTCAGCAATCAGCTGTGACACAAGACTAGCCCACTTTGGTGCAAGGGACCAGCTACCGGCCCTCACTTCCTCATCCTTTGTAACAGCAGCCATTGCGTGCGAGGAGAGCATGTACGAAGCGCGTCTGCAACCTGTTACCCTGCCTATAGAGGAGGTATGGTTTTGTTATTTGGTAATATATAATCATTACAAAGACCCTTATATCATTACATAATTTAAATTCAAAAATCACTTTTTTCAGTTCTTATCTTAACTGCAAATCTTTTCATACTTCCCTCAGAAAAACTTCCGTCCATCCTTCACCTCTCCAAGCACCAAATTCACAAGCCTCACCTTCCACGGTCGATATTCACAACCCAAGGCATCCTCAATGCAACCTACTTCAATAACGACCCACCCTTTGTCATGTCCAGAGAGAGACGACTCCTTTTCTTCTTCCCCTGCGGCTGTGATGACTCCGTTTGGACTTCTATGGTACGCACACTGACTGGACCTCCACCAAAGTCAAGGCTAGTGAGGAAGGATAAATTTTTTATAATAATCTCAGCTATAGCACTCTAATAATTACATAATAATCATACATCATTATGGCAGTATACCATGATATATAAATGATGTCAATGATTATCACAACAAACGAAAATGATGATAACAACAATAGGCAGCGCTTATAGTTGTAATATATTTATTATCATAATAAATTCTGCTATGATTTTGATCACCTCCACATTTCATGCAACATTATGATCGTCATTATTAATTACTCTCAATTCATAACAAGGAAAAAGTTAGACCATAAATACAAATAAGAATAAGCATTTTAATTCTTTTATGACACTGACAATCATAATAAACAGGATGACAAAAATGATGATGATGGTGATGATGATAAAAATAATAACAATAATAACAACAACAACAATAATAATAATAATAACAACAAAGAAATAATATTAATAACAACAATAATAATAATAATAATAATAATAATATAATAATAATAATAATAATAATTATAATAATAATAATAATAATAATAATAATAATAACAACAACAATATTATTATTATTATCATAATAAAAAATAACCATAACAAAATCAAAAACAATAATAGTAATAGTAATACTAATACTATTACTACTAATAAAAAAAATAACAATTTTCAATGATGATGATGATAATCATGAATTAAATTATCATTATCATTATTACTATCATGGTCATTATCAGCACTCTTAACAAGGACTCTAATGATGCTAAGCAACTGGCTATAATAACTACTCCATCCCCCCCCCCTCCCGACCATCCAACCCATCCCCCTCCGTACACGCCGAAAACCACCTCCTTCCACCTTTCCCTCCCTCCCTTAGTTAACTTTGCCTCTTGTGAAGTAAAGAGGCTACAAAAATTGCAGCCCACGGCAAGAGTAGCTGGGCTACGATATCGGAATCATATCATTGGGCGTAGCACGACAGAGGCTCACATTGCGATCACTGACCCTGCGCGATCCCCGAGATAAGGACTTAACACAGTGAGATTTTCGGACGCTGGGGCTATACGATCTTAGACTGAGGAGATCGGTCACCAGAAGCTTTTATGTTAGTATTATTATCCGCGATTGTTATTGGGCAAAAAAATATTCATCGTAGGTTAGAATGAAGGTTTTACTTATTTTCGATAGAACTGCATTTTGTTAAAATCGGACTAAACATTGCCGTAATATGCAAATATAATTTCCATTCGCGGTGAAAAAGCTACGGGTAAAGAAAACGTAAAATATCTTTTACGGGAGACTGTGTTAAAATGTTCGGTGCTTATGGTATTTTCTATAATCTTCTGAGTGGATACGATTAATTATGGGGATAATGAGTTTAATAATGACAAAAGTAATAAATCATCATAGCGATCATTTCAGTACGAAGAACTGTATTAATGGCAGTACTACTACCACTAATAAAGGTAATGGTTAAACTAAACGTAAAACGAAGTCAAAGAAATAGTAAGATAATAATATTAAAATAATAGTAATACTAAAATGATAACATTGATGACATGTTGATGAAAGTAATAGTAATAGTAAAAGTAATAATAATAATGGTGATGATGATGATGATGATGATGATGATGATAATAATAATAATAATAATAATTATTATTATTATTATTATTATTATTATTATTAATTATAATAATAATAATCATTATATATTATTATAATTATAATAATAATAATTATTATTATTATAATTATAATAATAATAATAATAATAATAATAATAATAATAATATAATAATATTATCATTATTTTTATTAATAGTAATAGCAATAGTAACAGAGTAGTAGTAGTAGTAGTAGTAGTAACAATAATAACAATAATCATCATCACCATCACCATCACCATCACCATCACCATCACCATCATCATCATCATCATCATCATCATCATCATAACAACAATAATAAATAATAAATGTAATTGTAAAAAATAATAATAAATAAGAAATATAATAATAATAATAATAATAATAATAATAATAATAATAATAATAATAATAATAATTACAATAACAATAATAACAGTGAATAGTAAAAGTGAAAGTAACAGTAACACTGATAGTAATGGATACAAGTGATTACGCTGACAATAATTAATACTGGTAGTACTATTAATTGTGTCAGTTGTTACAAGACACTGAAAAAGAGATGATGATGATAGTCATTAAATTCTATTGCTAATTATGGTGGTGATAAGGTAGGGGTAATCATATTAATAATGAGAGTGACATCAACAATGATAATGATATAATAGTACCTGGTAACACTAACAGTGATATGGATAGTGACAACAGATCATACTTTCAGGGTAAGAGAAAAAATGGTGAAGCTAGTGATGGTGACAGAGCCAGTGACAGTAGTAGTAATAGTAGATCTGGTACTAATCGTGCAAAACCATTTCACGAGTCACCTATGAGTAACCAAACCCATGAAGCAATTACCAAAGTGGACAGCGAATGTATACATACACTCCTATCATCAACAGGTCTTATCAATAATAAATGACCAAAATAACAGGCAATTAACATATCGCTTAACTGCGGCAAACAACTCACTGTGACTTAAAATTGTTGCGAGACTTCCCAGGTGACATCCCTGTAGAGAGAGACACAGACTCATGACGCCCCCTCTTGAGTGGCGAGGTGACTTGCGATGGAGCCAACTGTGTGGACTGCTGCTCAAGGCGCTTGCATCGGATAGTCAGTTCCTCAATTTCTCTGTTCTGAAGGGAGGGAAGGACATTCAACTGGCTCTGAGAGATTCATTAGTTTTTTGTGTTTTTCCTTTATTTGAATACTGTTCTTACACTTTTTTTTCTTCTTTTTTAGACACTTCTATCTGACTTCCTTTTTTTTTTTTTTTTTTATTCTGATATAATCTGGAGATTTGAAATACTTGGAAAATTGTTTCACCAAAGAAAAAAAAAGTACAGTTTACTTAACATAAATTTCTAACCAGTACCTTAAAATGCAATTCTCCCTGCAGTCTCTCAACAGACCTTAAGGACTCCTTCGTCTTGGCCTCTGATTCTGCTGCGGCATTGGCCACCTATGAACCAAAGAAATAGCATTGGAAAATATATCTTGGCCACCAGAAATAACTGTAATGGGCAAATATTTTCAGCAGTTTCCATTCGCATCTTACCTTCTCTCTGCCCCTCTTTTCTGCGGCTTCCAGTGCAGTGCAACGATCAAGCCTCTCTGCCTCCAAAGCTGCTTCCTTCCTCTTCAATTCCAACCTTAACAAGGAAATCTGAAAATTTCAAAAATATATATACATTACCCATACTACACGAGATTACACTTCCTCTCCTTGTATGTTACGGATGTAAATATTCCTCACATGCTGTACGTAACCAAGTTAGTCAGCTAATTCTCTGGTATCGACATACTTAAAGTTCTCTAATGAGGTGACGTGTGTTTCTCATCATGAATTATATCATGAAAGAAGAAGAAGAAAAAAAAAAAAATCTAATTTAGCAACTTTACCCACCTCTCCTTGCTTCATCAAAACATCTTCCTGAAGTTTGGCCTTCTCATCCTGTATTTTCTTGAGCTCAACTTGATTGCCGCCGTCACTCAGAGTAGCTGTTCCCGAGGTTGTTGGATGTGTGTTTCCATGAGAGTTGCTTGTACTCGCCCCTTTAATGGGTATAGAGTTGTACACTTTACCCACACTGTGCACTGTCTTTGAAAGAGAAGGACCACTTTTTTGCACTGTTGTTTCTGGGATGGAAAAGTCATTAAACCTGGTGCTGTATGAATTACTTCGTGACACATTATTTGAATGCCCAGCAACGCCTCGTCCCAACTTAGTACTGTTCTGTAAGACTCGGGAATGGTTAAGGGCGCTGCTTTTCACACTGGAGAACCCACTGTCATTGAAATTGTTCTTGTAAGACCCGGGAAACTGCTCGCGGCTGTTCTCACCGTGAGCTGTATTGCCAACAGTAGAACTGAAGTTACTCCCAACATCTTGTTTCGTTACGTCATTGTTATTCTGTGGCGCTTGTGAGCACATCTGGGTGGCTAAGACCATGCACTCGTCCATAGCCTCCTCATCAAGTTCTCCCCACTCATCGTCATCCATAAAGTCGTCCACAACCTCTTGTCTACAAAAGAGAAACAGGTTACCATTTTTTTACTCATGAGACTCGTCAAAGCACCCAGGAGACAAGCAACTTTGGACACAACACCTCAGAACACTAACAGTCTAGAAAAGGGTCAGTTCTGGATATTACTCACTTTGCTGGTTCTTGCACCCTCATTCTCTTGTTTGGCTGTCCATTAAATGATGACATCGAAGGGAAGCCTGATCCACTCTTTTGGCGATGCATTGTGACTCTGACAGAAGGTATATGTTTTGAATTATTTATACTGTGTATATATTTATGCATAGATAAATACATACTCACTCACTCTGATTCTCATTCTCTGTCTCTCTCCCACTCTCACTCTGTCTATATATATACATATATATACATACATATACATATATATACATATATATACATACATATACATATATATACATATATATATATATATATATATATATATATATATATATATATATACATATATATACATATATATACATATATATACATATATATACATATATATACATATATACATATATATACATATTTAATTAATACATATATATACATATATATACATAATATCATGTATACATATACTATACATATACAATACATGGGGCCGCGGTGGCCGAATGTTTAGAGCGTCGGACTCAAGACTGTCACGCGGCATCTGAGTTCGAGGGTTCGAGTCACCACCGCCGCGTTGTTTCCCTTAGGCAAGGAACTTCACCTCGATTGCCTGCCTAGCCACTGGGGGACCAAGTCAGCCCAAGTCAGTGCCAGGTAAATAGAGATGGTGACTCGGGGAAAAAAAAAAAAAAAAAAAAAAAAAAAAAAAAAAAAAAAAACACCGGGCGGAAGGCAATGGCAAACCACCGCTCTAAATTGCCAAGAAAAATCATGAAAGCACATGATCGTCAAGGCCGCGGTGGTCGAATGGTTAGAGCGTCGGACTCAAGACTGTCACGACGGCAATCTGACTTCGAGGGTTCGAGTCACCGACCGCCGCGTTGTTTCCCTTGGGCAAGGAACTTCACCTCAATTGCCTGCCTAGCCACTGGGTGGCCAAGCCAGCTCAAGTCAGTGCTGGTCCCAAGCCCGGATAAAATAAGAGAGAATGTTACCTAAAAAGGTAACACCGGCACTCTCCGTGGAAAGGAACTGGGGACCCTACCACGTACTCACTCCAAGAGCATCACAACGTGAAAACTGCAATTGAGTATCATGCTGTGACCACGGCGGCTCAGACATGAACCTACCGTTAAATGATGATGATACATATACATATACATATATACATATGCATACATTTGCATATATATGCATATACATATGCATATGTATGCAGGACATTAGAAATGTGAGAAGAAAGTCAGGATATTTATAAACACAGTATATATATATATATATATATATATATATATATATATATATATATATATATATATATATATATATATATATATTATATAGATATATCATATATATGCATATATATGCATATATATGCATATATATGCACATATATGCATATATATGCACATATATCATATATATATATATATATATATATATATATATATATATATATATATATATATATATATATATTATATATATATATATATATATAATTATATATATATATATATATATATATATACTGTGTTTATAAATATCCTGACTTTCTTCTCACATTTCTAATAGTATATACATGTACACCTTTTAACAAAATTGGAAATTATTATAATGAGTAATGACTTGTTTACACTTGAGTGCTTATTACAAGCAGTATCAAGAAACAAAGTATATAATTATGGTCAAGCAAATCAGTTCATGGTGGTGTACATAGTTCATAATAAAATATAAACATGAAAATGAATTTCTCGGAAATTACATAGTTTCCATGCCTACCATCCCAGCAACAGCATACCCTGGATTTTATATAAAAAGAAGCTTAAGAATTATACAACTTTAATTTAATCTTAAACTCAAAAAAACTGAAATTTTATCCAATTTTGTCCCTCTAGGCCTTAGTATAACTTATGAAAAATCGAGAATAGAATCATCTAATTTGGACTAAGAAAAAATGTATAACTAATTTGATTATTTCTCCTAATGCTGTTATTAATTCTGCAAACTTAAATATATGCTAAATTTTCATAGCTTTTAATTTCTATTTTATCTATTAATTTTTTATCAATATCTAAAAAAATGACAAAAGAGAGAGAGAAAAAAATTTATATATATAATATATACATGATAAATAAATATTACCTAATTTATATTCAGTAGAATATGATAATGGATAGTATATGGTTATGCAATGTATGGATGCAAACAAGTATTTCTAATTCTAAAAAATAAATGTATATAATGATGTATAATACATGATATGTACATGGAATGTATATTTAATAAATATAATCCAGGAGCATTGACGTAAAAATTGAAATAAGGGAAATACATTTAGAGCACAATGACTTTTTAAGAGTGACAATGACTGACTGTGACATGATAAATAAGTTAAAAATTCATCAACTGACAAGCTATTATTTCAG
>NC_051402.1:2368736-2371236 GCF_015228065.2 Penaeus monodon
CACCAATATATGTCTGTGAAGTGTATTATCATTGAAAAATCAACAATTTATTGGTTGTCGGCATTAACATGACATCTTGCAATGACTAGAACAAACACGATCTTTTTCTTTGTCATATCAACAGAATCAGTCCGTCACCTGTCATGTGTTTGTCAGACTAACCGTGTCATCTTCCTCTCCCCCACTACCCCCCCCAATCTCCCCCTTTGTCCATTCCCTATTCCTTGGTTTCTTAATCTTTTTATGTTGCTCCTTCATATAACCAATGTAAACTTTATGCAAGTTTTACTGTTAATGAGTGTGCATTGTGTGTGTGTGTGTGTGTGTGTGTGTGTGTGTGTCTGTGTCTGTGTGTGTGATTGTCTGTGTATATAGTATTGTAATTATATGTGGATATGATGGTTATGAGCTTATGTATGTTAAGGTTTATTTTAGTCCAATGTAACGTGTGTGTGTATATGAATAATTATATACACACACCCACGCATGCAAGCACGCACACGCACATGCACAGGTACATGCACATACTCACTCACTCATATTTGAACTCACATGTACACATGCATGCACATGCACACACCCCTGCCTATCCACTAAATTTTTTCTCTATCTGCCTACCTGTCTACCTGCACTTCCCTGCCTGCCTGCCTGCCTGCCTACTTTTACCTCCCTACCTACCTATCTGTCTATCTGCCAACATGTCTACCTGTATCCATCTACCTATGTACATATCTTTACCTACATATCTACCCTCTGCCTACCTATCTATCTATCTATCTATCTATCTGCCTACATGTCTGCTGGTACACATCTACCTATATACATATCTATACCTATATATCTACCCTATACCTATCTATCTATATACATATCTTCACCTACTTATCTACCCTCTACCTACATACCAACCATCTATTCCCCCCCCCCCCCTCTCCATTCTTCCTATTCATTCAACCCCAAGATGAAACACAAACACATCTACCTATATACATATCTATACCTATATATCTACCCTATACCTATCTATCTATCTGCCTACAAGTCTGCTGGTACACATCTACCTATATACATATCTATACCTACTTATCTATCCTGTACCTATCTACCTATATACATATCTTCACCTACTTATCTACCCTCTACCTACATACCAACCATCTATTCCCCCCCCCTCTCCATTCTTCCTATTCATTCAATCCCAAGATGAAACACAAAGATATTGTGTCAGAGAAATTGACCCTTTTCAATGCATTTGTAGCACAGAGGAACATGTTTTCATGAGCTTAGCAGGAGAAAGTTTATGAGTCATACAAAGGTCCCAGTGAGTCAAGGCACAGAACTGTTCAATAGTGCTCACACCTTCTGCTTTGAAAAGTGTTCCAAGAATGCTCATCCTCAATAGTAGATAATTTGTTGGGATTGGCAAAATATTTACAGATGGCCAGCTTAGTAACAGGCTAAGGGCAGAGATGCATGAGAGTAATTTTTTGCGTGAGAGCTTTGAGTGGGTTTTGTTTTATTTTCATTTATATATTTTTTGGGGTATTTATTTATTTATTTATTTAATTCACTTGGTAGTTCAGTTTTTGTCTGGGCATGGCATGGGTACATTACAGTGTGCCAAATGGAGATAGGGTTAGTGACACTTAGCCAAAAATAGAAACACTTGAAAATATATAAAAAAAAGGAGAGAGAGAGAGAGAGAGAGAGAGAGAGAGAGAGAGAGAGAGAGAGAGAGAGAGAGAGAGAGAGGGAGGGAGGGAGGGAGGGAGGGAGGGTGGGGTGGATGGGAGGGTTGAAAAGGATAGAGAAATATGTTAATCTATCTCTCTTGAAGACATTGCATCTGACACTGAATCAGAATGAGGAAATGTCAGTTTGTTATGACCTAAGTGACATTTATTGCTCCTGACAAGCAGCTGATATCGGGAGAGGAAACCCTACCCTTGCTCTTGCTCTTGGCAGGTGTTTACTTCCGGCTGGGGATTCACAGCAAAATCAGCATTTCGACTAATGCTAAAGGCATATTTTTCTCGTGTATGGCAGTGTTGGTTGGCAGTGTGTCGCTGGCAAATGTCCAGTGAGGATTCTCATATTAAGATCTTGTAAACTCATATCTATGTTCTTGCACCAGTTCTCTCAGACTCCCAGAGGTTTTTGTAAAATTGAGAAAACTTTCCTGGAGATTGTGATCAAACCTTTTTATTTTGCTTAATGAAAGAAATTGATTTTAGTTATGATAAAGGAATGAAGCATATTTAGTGCTTTATTTCTTTTCATTTTCTCCTTTCCATTTTGTTAGAGATCAGTTTAGTGTATATATCAGGATTTTTATAAGGGATGTAATTTTGATTTGAAGCATATGGTCATAGAGTAATTTGCTTTTCATTTACCAGTTGTTTATCAGAGATGCCTCCCCACCCTTGCCCACTTTCTCTAGACGTGATGCAACTTACTGCACACACATGAACTCTCAAACGCACATACACACACAAACATA
>NC_051402.1:2376236-2416236 GCF_015228065.2 Penaeus monodon
ACCTTTCCGCATTGCCACTGGCTCCGAGGATAACAAGTCTGCCTTCTATGAGGGTCCTCCATTTGTCTTCAAGTGCACCAAAGCTGTAAATATTTGCAAGCCAATTGTATTAATTATTTGTACTTATATTCATTAATATTGATATGTATTTGGTTATTTTTATATTATTTGTCTAAAGGTAAAATGTTTGATTTCTTAAAGCATATTTGGTGATACTTTCACCATATTTTGTTTCTGGGTATTTTTGATTTTTGTGTTTAACATCACTCCAGTTCAGGAGATCACTTCTGTATGCTGTATTACAAGCAGAGCTAACAACATCCATTTCTTCCACAGGATCACACAAAATTTGTCCAGTCTGTACGGTACTCTCCAGATGGTGAGAAATATGCCACGGGTGGATTTGATGGCAAGATCTTTGTCTACAATGGAAAGGATGCTGAACTCATCAAGGAAATGGGATCCCCAGCACATAAAGGAGGAGTTTATGCAGTGAGTAATACTTTGTGATGATTGGAAAGGGAGGAAATTCTATTTTTGTTTTTCGTGTTATCATGGAAAAGTAGAATGCAGTTTTAGCATAGACTATTTCAAAGGGTCTATGAATGTGAATACTGGTTCTTGAGTTATAGTAACATCAAAGCATCATTGAAATAGCCATTTGAATCTTTTTTTTTTTTTTTTTTTTTTTTTTTTTAACCAGTCTCCTACTGCAAGGTCTATAACCTAGATTTACAGGAAATAGCCATGTCCCAAATGAAGTCCCTAAGTAAAAGGTTATTTCCAGACTGGAAAGTCAAACTTTTTATTGCTTACTATAGTACTCTGATCTTTAAATGATAGTGTGTGATATGCTACCACTTTTCTTCAGGTATCCTGGAGTCCTGACAGCAAACAGCTGCTCTCTGCCAGTGGAGACAAAACATGCAAGATCTGGGATGCAGAAACAGGAGAAATGGTTTCAGAGTTTGTCATGGGCACAGAGGTTGAAGACCAGCAGGTGTCTTGCATCTGGACTGGGGACTTTGTGGTTTCAGTCTCCCTCTCTGGGTTCATCAATTACCTTAACCCAGCTGATCCGTCAAAGCCTAAGAAGATCATTAAGGTTGGCAGGATATTTACCTTTCCTAAATGGTGTTATTGAAGTTCACATCTTATCATTATTGGTTTAGGCTGACACTACATTGTCCTGAAAATGAGTCAGATATGAGGGAGATGGGCACTATTTTAGAAAAGTTTCCTTAGGCATGAGGATAATGACCGTGAAAATTTGAGTTTGAATTTCAAGTGATGTTTATTGATCGTGATTTCCTTTTTTTCAGGGCCACAATAAGCCAATATCTCGCATTGGTCTTTCCCCAGACCGCAGTACATTGTATACAGCAGGAGTTGACGGCACAGTCACTGTTTGGGATGTTGCAACAGGTAAGAAGAGATCAAGAAGTTTTGTAATGGTGTCCAGTTTATTTCATAGGGGTGATCAGTAGAAATGAGATGCATATCTTTTACTATGAGCTGATTATTGCTAAAAGAATTTGGGATTATAATCCTTGATATTAGATGGATTGAGAGGTAAGAACAATAATAATATCGGATCGAAACTACATCATTTCCTGAATAGCAATATAAAAGAAAGTGAAATGTGTGACACTCCTGTTTTTTACCTCTTCAAACAGGCGACAACGAGCGCATTTCAGGCAAGGGCCACGGGAACCATGTCTCTGGTGTTGTTGTAAAGGATGACATTGTCTTCAGTGCTGGCATTGATGACTCTGTGAAAATCATCGGTTAGTTTGAAATGTTTTTGTAGTATCTGCTTTGTTCATTGCCTGATTATGTATTCCTTTTATTTATTTTTTATTTATTTATTTTTTTTATTTTATTATTATTATTTTTTTTTCATTTATTCTGTTTCAAGTCAGTTTTGCATATTTTGACAGATTGTTAATGACATATCCATGTGAGGCTAGTAATATTCATAAAAAATTGCAGACCGTCTTGAGAATGGCTACACGGGAACATCCATCTCTTTGGGATCGCAACCCAAGATGATCGCAGCCCTGGATGATGGTGTCATCTGTGTTACCACTAAAGAGGTTGGTTGGTTAAGCAATCATTAGAAACTATCCTTGAGTAGAACAGAAATTTTGGCCACAATTTTTCTGTTGCTGAGAAGGCGAATGCAAAATTTGAATATTTCCCCAGTAATAATTTTCTGTAAATTATTAGAAATATTATGATCTTGTACACAAAGATGATAATGAATTTGACCATAAGAAAATATAGATAGACTCTCTTATCATTGTAAGCAATGATACATGGATGGAATCTATTGATAATAAATTTTCACTCTCAAAACAACAACAACATATCTACCAGAATTCAAGATTATATATTCCTTTGTGCTATAACCATTTTCTCCTTAAGGTTTTCAGTTTCTCTCTCTCATGACAGATCTGCATGATCCGTGACAACGTCAAAGTGGGAAGCTTCCCCATCAGTTGGGACGGCCTCTCCATATCCACCAATGGATCGTTCAGTAACGAGGTGGCGGTCGGTGGCCAGGACAATCTTATCCACATTTACACCCTTGATGGCAACACCCTTACAGAGGTGAGCTGAAACTGGGATGTGAAAATTGATGGTTTTATTTTATTCAAGCTTTTTACAATGAGCCACATGATAGGGGGTGGGGGATTCTCTGTCTGAGAGGTCTGATACGAAGGTTTTGTTGAGGATGCCAGTCCTCAAGGATCTAGAAATTTTGGGTTAATTGTGGGTTGAATTTGTATTGAATTAATATTTTATGGTATTCATTATATTTATTATATTTGTGATGATTCATCTCTTGGTACCATAATAATTATTGGCTAGAAGACCCCTACATGAGTGGAGGCTATCCTGGCAGTTGTGTTCTGTGGTGTCTGTGGAATTGCTTACCCTATTGATTATTTGCAGAAAACCACTCTGCAACATCTAGGACCAGTGACGGATGTGGCCTATTCCCCCGATGGCCAGTATCTTGTTGCTTGTGATGCAAACCGCAAGGTATGTGATTTTGTAACTTTAAATATTAGTATACTTGTCTGTTGTCAGTGAGACTACATTAAAATGAAAATATACATCTGGATGAAATTCACATTGTATGCAGTATATTTCCAAAGGTAATTTGAAATTACAAATACTATAAATCTGTATTGTTATGTACGCTCCTCTTCTCTATCAGGTGATTGTGTACAGTCTCCCTGGGTATGAAAAGTTCAACCGTATGGAGTGGGGCTTCCACAACGCGCGCATCAACTGTGTCGCCTGGAGTCCTGACAGCAGTATGGTGGCTAGTGGCTCTCTTGACACCATGATCATCATCTGGAGCATGACACAGACTAACAAACACATCATTATTAAGAGTGAGTACCTGGAATGAGGCATCTTTTCTATGTTATGATTATTTATTTATTTATTTATTTATTTAATTTCTGTAATTGGCAGTCTAAACAGAATGGAGAAAATGTGGTTAAAACTGAGTGCAGCTGAGTAGCAATGACTCAGACTTGAAATACAATGTTATCATTTTCTGTGACTGTGAATAAATAGATAAGATAATTGAGCTCATGCTGATTATAGTGCACCCAATGGCAAGACTACATTAGTACATGAGGGGCTAGACATGTTTTCTTTACTTGAATATAAAACTTGCTCTCAGCAGTTTTTAGTCATAGAGCTTATATGTATGATTTGTTGACAAATTATCTTTGTGCCATGAATATTCATGGAGTCCTTACCATTTCATCTATAGTAACATCTTGCATTGTTTATTTTCTTTGAAAGCTGCTGAGCAAAGTTTATCCATATTTTGCACATATTGCTGTTGTGTATTTACAAAAAAAACAGGTACAAGGGGAGTTTCCTTGGTCTGTTTTAAATTATAGTATTAAATAATTCTTGTTGCATTGCTAATGCCAAGCTAAGCAGGCTTTAATTTTCTTACTCTTTTAATTTCTATTATTTTGCATGAGCAGTTAACATTAGAATTTATCTCAAGAATATCACTTTATATTTATTTTCTTCTTTAATGCTATACTTTTTCTTCGCTCTGTGTAGCTTCAATCAAAGTAAAAAAAACACAAAAGGTTGACATGTAGATATGCGAGTGATACTCTACACCATTTACGTACCTGCCCTACAGACTCACACCAACAAGCCCAGGTCACAGGCATGGTGTGGTTGAACAACGAACAACTAATTTCTGCAGGCCATGACGGAGTAGTGAAAAAATGGAGCGTCAAGTTCTAGAACAATGGTTGTGTGATTTATTTCAAAGATTTCTTCCCTTCCCCTGCACCCCACCCCCTTTTATAATGTTGGTGGGAGTTACTAACTTGTTTTGTGAGGTTTTTGTTCATCTCAGTGTCAGGTGTGCGTTTGAGAGTGCGCCCATGTGGTTTGAAATTTTCCAACCTTCTACATTTTACTTTCGAGTTATTTGTGTTTGAGATCTAATATTAAAAGATTCCAATTTGAGGCAGTCCTGTTGTGACTTCCACTCCTGGTATAGATTTCACCTTATCAGCATGTTAAGTTGTGTGCTTAGGAATACATCTTCCTCTGTTCTTGTGTATTGAATTGAGGCTGTGTTAGGTACTTCTCAGTCCCTTAGACTATGTTGAAATTTGTGTGTGACAGTATTGTGCTGAAGAAGTTGGTTTTCAACAAAGATAAACTGTCTAATATATTCAGACCTGATCCTTTTGTATTATAGAAACGCTCAAGAAATCAGCAGTGGGAATGTAGGTTTCTCTCTCTCTCTCTCTCTCTCTCTCTCTCTCTCTCTCTCTCTCTCTCTCTCTCTCTCTCTCTCTCTCCTCTCCTCTCTCTCTACCCCTACCTCCCTCTTCTTCTCTTTCTTTCTCTTCTTCTTCTTTTTTCTTTCTTTTTTTTTTTTTTTTTTTTCTTTTTTTTTTTTTCTTTTTTTTTCCCCTTGCAGATTTTCTCTTTCCTTTTTATTGTCCTTCTCTTGCTAACCTTTACTTATCTTGCATTGTAATTGCTTCATTTTGTTATTAATTGCTTTTAGATGTGTTTACAAGTAATTTAACAAGCCCTTGCTTATTTTAATGTTTTAGAATCTTTATATTTCTGTATGTACAAAGGCTTTTTTCTGCTCCATCTGAGATATTTCCTTTAGAGTGTGGTGTGTTTTACAATTTGAACATTTTTTGGGGAATGTAAGTACCCATAACTTGAAAGGTAATATAAAATGTCATTTACAAATATTCTGTCATTATTAAAAGAAGCATAAGTGTGCTATACAGTGGTGTATTAGCCCATTTATGCAGGTTGATGTCCTGTTTCATCTTGTTGAATACTTCATTATCACTGATGTTAAGGATGACATCTCTTGAACCCTGCCATGAGCTGAATGATGGCCCAGGAGTGGAGTGGCATGTGTGATTGCCTTGCTAAACTTTGGCAATAATGATCCTTGTTATGAATGAGTTGATAGTATATGCTTCAGTAAAAATAGAGAAAAACAATCCTTGCCATATTCTTCCATTTCATGAAAGTATAGTAGTAAGTATGGAGAATTATACAAGATATGGAGAAACAAGTGAAAAATGTGCAAGGGGAATTGAATAAATGGAAAGGATCTAGCAGAAAGTACACAGAATTGAAAAGTAGCAATAAAAGTTCCAAAAGGATATCTATTCCAAAAGGAATAGATATTTTTTCACATTTTCAGACTTCCAAGGGAACAATGTGAAAAAAAGTAAATGCTAGTTACTTTGGTTTACCTCTCCATCAGAGGAATGTTCTTTGACCTCACAGTCCAAGGCATTAAAACCTTGGCAGCAGGTGATCGGTGTACACATCATGATTTTAACAATCATGCCTGGCAGTAAGGGATGTCGTCTTGGTGCCAAATGGAAATACAAAAATAACCATGACGTGTAGAGGGTATCTGGCATTAAGAATTAAATATCCTTAATTGGGAATGCCAGATGAATTGATAACCAGTAATCTTTAATCAGTGGTGAAAAGGATAGGGAAGACCACAGGCTGTGAAGGTTTGTGTGTGTTTAAGCTCGTTCAGATGCTATGGAAAGCTTTTTGCCTTCTTGGGTTGCATTTGTATTTTGGTTTTAGTTAATTAAGATAAGGATTCTTGTGTTGGTGATATTAATCATTACTTTTTGTAATTTTTTTCTGTTTAGGATTTGATATTTTTTAATTGTTTGATTTGTTGATTTGATGCTAATCTTATTTATTCAGTTGCCTTGACATTGAGTGTTTGCCAAGTGGCAAGTATAAAAAAAAATCGGGAATAACACAAAATCTCGTTTTTTGATGGAGGTAAACTAAAACGGTACGTGTTATTTACTTGTTTATTTTATTTTATTCCAGACTCGCACCCGCAGTCGCAAGTTACCGGACTGGTTTGGCTGGACAACGAGAGGGTGATGTCTTCAGGTCACGATGGACTGGTGAAGACATGGAGCGTGAAGTTTTGAGTTCTCCTAAATTCTTGAGAGAATCCTTCTTCTTGAAACATGGCCTTTTCATTCAGGACACAAGCAAAAATAACAATTAGAAGACCCGTTATTTGTATTGGGACACCCAAGAAATTGCTTCATGATGGATGTGTGTGTGTGTGTGTGCCATTAAAAACAAAAACAAAAAAGAACTGGTATATATATATAAAGATATAAATATACTCATATATATATACAGGTTTTGAAGAGCATATCAGACTTAAGAATATAGGGTTTTCTCATCACTTTATAGGTAAGTTTAGTTCCTAAGATTATCTCTGAGCCCGGTAATGCAGGGTTTGGAGCCTCTGTATGCCGGAAAGGTTTGTCTGCTGCAAATACTATGTGATTTTATCCAAAGAAATTTGAATCCATTTGTCTGCTGTTGAGATTAGTTCTGTAACAGTGCTTTCATGTGACTCAACCAAACTACCAGTTCTTTCTTTCCTTCTTTATCTGGATTGGAAAAGTAACGTTTGTATTGATTACTAAAATCACATTAATATTTATATGGGAAATGCATTTATAATATGTAAAAAAAGAAAAAGAAAAAAATATATATACTATATATCCATAACCATCCTTTGAGCGTATTCTTTTGGTATGTATTTTGGCAAGACCTACAAGGAGTCCAGCTACACGAAAGTACATAGTTTGACTGTTGTACATTCCCCACACCCATTAGGTGCTAACCGTCGTGCACTTGAAACTACTAAAGAAAGGTAAAGAAAAAACAAATGGGATGTTGGGATTAAAAAATTTTTAAAGAGAGAGAGTAAGGGCTATGAGCTTAGTTCGTCCCACCAGAGTTTGTCCTACAGTGCAGAGATTTGAATTAGTTGATACATAGTCTGTTATATCAAAAGAGAAAAAGGTTGTTTTTAGTATATATCTTCTAACTTATTTTTGATACTAGTAGCCCTGAGACTTTCATCATTACTGCATAACAGTTGTAAAATGTCATTCATTTCGAAGGGCTGATGTATTTTTCTTAATAGTAAAAATTCTTGTGCCAATCTTAGAAGAGAGGATGCAATTTGCTTTGAGAATATAATGAACTCGGAGAAAGGATGTTGCCAAGATTGATGACGGGATAACAAATATTTCCAACGTGATTCACAGGAAAAAAAAAAAAAAAAGGTATCTGGCAATATAGTAAAAGCATCCATTAAGACATCAAAACTTCACTGCCTTTTTTTTATAGAGGAGAAAAATGGAAAGAAGAAGAAGAAAAAAAATAGAGACAGACAGACAGCCCATATCTTACATGATTTACCATAATTCAGGAATTGTATCTATTTTTAATGTTCCTAAACATCAACATCTTTTTGTAATTTTTGTAAGTGTGAATGTTAAAAAAAAAAAGATAATTATGATTTTTGTTCATGTGTGATTATTGCTTAGTCTCCGTTTTGGGCATGTCTTCCACTCAATGGACATGGGAATAAAAGAAAAATTTATTTATTCCATATATTTGGAATGTGATTTTCATTTTTTTGTTTTTGTGTGAGAATAATTTTTACGTGGTTATGCTATATAAAAAAAAACAAAAACAAACGAAAACTTTAAAAAAAAATTACACATATATATCCCAGTGATTGTTTGATATTCTTGTAATGCCCAGTGATTGTGTTATGTAAAACTTCTCTTTATTTTTTATTTAAGTTCATCATTTACGGGCCCAAAGTGACTATTAAAGACCTGTCAGTTTACCCCTTTCATTTGTTTACTCTTTTCTACATTTATATTTCTTTTTCTATATGACTTCACCATTTCCCCCCTTTTATATGGCCAATAGAATTAGACGTACACAACTGTGATCTTTTCCAGACACCAGTAACTTTTGTCTCACGATGGCACTCCTGACTGAGGCAGAAATTGAGCCGACTGCATGAGAGCTCAATGACAAACTTCCCCATTGTTCTTGCAGAGGCTCTGGCATGACCATTCTCTCTTGTTCTTGCCTTTTGATACGGTGAAATTTGTGATCTGTACTTCACAAATCTCTTGCACACTCTCTCTTCTCCTCTCTTAAAATCTCTTGTCTCTTTATTTAGTAATTCATGATAACAGTGTCACTATACATTTTTTGGAAATGTGTCAATTTTGGTACTTTTTAAGAAGATCCCATGTAACCCAATGAAGAGCTTATTCAACATTGCAGGGTAATGTTAATCTCACTGTAAAAGGAGTATTACCTACTGCATATATAATTCTGCTCAAGAAACTAAAGCTGAACTAAAAGAAAAAAGTAATAGACAAGGATTTAGTAATGAGAACACTATGCAGAATCTTTTGTAAAGCCATCTGAATGAAGTTCAAACAAGCACTCGCATGGAGAACATATGACGTTGCCATGAGAACAGTGTGCAAATTCCTTGTTATAGCAGTGCAAGTACAGAACATGATTGAATATAGGAAACCCGTACAACTACAATTAATTATAGCAGTTTTTCAAAATATTTACGCAATATTTCCCTCCCCTTTTTCTGTAAGGCATCAAGTTCCTGATGCCTTCTCAGCCTTCATTTTGATATCAATAAACAATCACCTTGGTTTTCGTTCTTTTGATTTTATACCTTCACAAATTATAATTGGTTATTCATAACTTGTAAATGCATTAATTTTTCTTATGTATCAGCTGCTTGTATTTTATTTTATTATTATTTTTTTTTTTTTCCTGTTTTTAAATATGGAGACCTAACAATGTAAATGTTTTTTTTCTTTAAATCTTAGCAAGCAGTGCCGATAATCAGAATTTTTACAAACCTCTAGTATTGATTACGGTAGGTGTGATTCCACCACAGAATAAGTCGGAATGCCTTTCAACAAGGGTGAACAGAAACATATTAGAGTGAATGTGATCAGTACACAATCACAAATTTGTGCTTAACATAGCATTTTCTCAAACAAGATGGGGGGGGGGGGTGAAATAAAACAGTGATGCTGGCAGTCAAATTTTACAGAAAATTCTTCTTCACATTGAACTGGGATATCTAAACTGTTGAGTAATGTAGAGGATTTGCCAAGTATCCTTAGAAAGGGAAATCAAAGTCGGGATTTTGCCGTTGTCGAAAGTCCTCTTGGTTAGGTATTCACGACCCTTTTTATGGTGGAAATTCACAGACAATATTTTAAAAATAATAAGTGTTGCTGGCTGGTGTGTCTCATTTTCTTATGAATCAATATATATAAAACTTTCCATATATTTGAGTTGTATATTACATAATAAATCTATATATATTGACAAAGTAATGCATTTACCTCTTGAAAAGTTCATTTGATGGTGCTTGAGGGATTTTTTTCTATTCATTGCCATTTTATGCCTAACTGCTCGAGATCTCGAATTTCAATTTTAAAAATGTTATATTTTCAATTTAGTGAGAAAAATAAGTAAAAATAAAATTAAAAAGTGGACCAGTCGTCAAGGCCAAAACACTCCTTAAATGCAGAAGACAACCTGACTTCATTAGCAAAAATGCAATATATATATGCACCTGAAAGTATACATACTTGTATTATTTATATTCACTATTTTTCTCTAGTGTAGTGTATGATCTATTTCTATTAATGCACTACATTAGAAAAGTAATACTATATAAAAAATTGGTCATCTTATCTACAATGTGTGGTTTGGCCTAATCTGTTCCACCTTTATTTTGATTTTTTTTCTTGTTGCATTATCAAAAAAAAAAAAAAAAAAAAAAAAAAAAAAAAAAAAAAAAAAAAAAAAAAAAACTACTTTTTTATGAGAAAAGTAAAAAAAAAAAAAGAAAAAGTTAGAAATTACAAGCAGAGCAGGAAAAAAAATTATAGTAACTTTTATACTAACTTTAAAGCTTGATTCTCAAGTAATGAATATTTTTTATATAACAAATTTTGTGGGTAACTGTTTTAATATCTCCACATATACACACAATATTTAAAAATATATTTTTGCATTTTCAAATCAGATCAAGGATTTAGAGTCCTCTCAGTGTATGAAAATGGAATGGGTTATATAAGTAATTTTTTTTTTAATATCTCCATAAATAAAAACTATAAATAATTACATTTTAACAACAGTAGATTAAAACAATATTGTGCCTTTATATCCCTAATATATATATATAGTGAAAGAGGTGCTAATATATAGTTAAAGACTTGGTACACTAGTTGCTTACAATGTAGTTAAAAGTCTGTTGTGTAATTGGCATTTATCTGAATGTCTATTGTGTAGCTCTACAGATAAAGCTTTTGTGTAGTGAAGTCTGATAAAAGTGACGCTCCTTTGTAATTATGTTCCTGTGTAATTGGTACCCATACTATAGTTAGGTCTGGTGTGAGAGGCGCTTACAGTTTATTTAAAGGTTTGGTGTAATAGATGATTATTGTGTAGTTAAAGGTTTGGTGTAAGAGGCACAAAAGAGTGTAGTTAATAGTCAGGTGCCATTGGCATTTATAATCAAAGATCTGTTGTAATATTAACAGTGTGCGTCGAGGCAGGTTCCAACCTATGCGCAACCCCACCTCCGCGGGCATCAGAACGAGACACCAACTTATCTTTGGTCTTGGAAACCCCATTGACACTAGAGTACGGGAGGTGTAGGATCTGGAGTGTGTGGTTCATTGTTAGAAGGTCGTTTCTTACGGTTCCCGGCAGGCGGTCGATGGTGCCCAAGTCTACGGAAGCGAGAAGAAACTGGTAAAAATGTGGACGTTGATATGATTTTTCTTCCGCATTTCTTTTTTTTGAACAGTGGGGGGGAATAACTTGTTGGAATTCTAATATGCCAAGTTTATATTAACGCTTTTTAAAAAAAAGAAAAAAGTCAAAACTTCCTTGTACTCCAACACCCAAACAATATGTATTGTAATATGCCTCACCTTCAACAAAGACTTGGTCCAGTCCTGGTCTGACTGTAATTCTGGGCTGTTCAATGGCCTGGGTGAGGTTCTGGCCTCGGAGTAGCAACTGACTTATCACCTGGATCATTGCTCCCACTTCCGGACTTGATAGCACCGCCCGCATCCCACACACCTTCGGAAAAGTAATGTTTTGTAGGAATGTAATGTTAAGTAGGTGCTTATAGTTGTGTATTTATGCTTTTCTTTTTTTCTCACAGTAGCATAAAGTTACTGTTGCAAGTTAATTTTCATTCATAAGTTAATTCACACTACTATTACCAGCAGCAACAACTACATACTATCAACAATAATAATAAGCCAAGATAATACTGACATTCATAACCTGACCTTGTATCAACAAACTTTAATCAGTGACCCTAAACGAGTAAAAAAAAAATAATAGTAATAAATAAATAAATGCAAAATAACATAAAAGAAAGACAGAATTCATTCCCCACCTGCTGAACATCTGTGATAATAACAGGCGTGTAAGTATTAAGAGGTCTGGCGTGTGAAAAGTGCTCCCTGTAGGGGTGGGTGTGAGGAGGCATGTTGGACAGATGGTTGTTGAAGAGAATCCCGCTTTTGGTCATCACGCGGGACCCAAAGTAGGTTCCAAGGCCACTGCAAATGAGTGAATATATAAGTAATGAATGAACATAAATTAATGGATGACTAAATAAAGAAAATGAATAATGATTCAGGAGAGATAAAAAGGTCTTTCATGTAGAATTCATATGATAAATTAAGAGTGGCATTTTTTTAATTGCTGAGAAAATACTTGTTGATCAAATTTTATATATATATATATATATATATATATATATATATATATATATATATATATATATATATATATACTATATATAACATATAATATACATATACATATATATATTATATATAGACACACACACACACACACACACACACACACACACACACACACACACACACACACACACACACACACAACACACACACACAGTAGCAAAAGTCATATGCACATCACACATCATTTTATCCCCTTCGAACTGCCACCACAAAATGAACTTCCCTTTTGGCTACTCACGCAATCAGAGTAACATATCGATCAAAGGTATCTATAACAGACACCGAAGAGGCAGTCTGTTCAGGAAGTCGGAAGACATTTGGGTCGGCCACCGTGACCGTCTGGTCAATCCATTCGGTGGACGTCGACTGCAGCAATGCGTGGGTCAGGTTCTGTAATTCCGCCTCCTCTGCATCGGCTGGCGGAAATAAGGAAGGAAATTTACAAATACAAAACTGAAAGAGAAAAAAAACCAGGAGTCTAACACAAAACCAAACGTGGAATATTAAGGGATCATCCACTTTTTCATATAGAATTCATATGATAAATTTAGAGTCAAAACGTACGCTGGGGAGGAAGGGGTTATCTCCCGAATTCAAGACAGGGAGACGTATGGCAGATGAGGTTTCTTGTTCCAAATACAAACACATTCGTGTTTTAGAATTGATTTTATTCTCTTGATGGGCAAAGGCAGGACATCCTTTACTGACTATAGGTTAATGCAAGGTGTCCTATAATAAAGTGCCTACTAGAACCAATCAGCATCATTCCTATGGACCCTGGAGATCCTGTGGCAGCGGTCATCACTTTTATGTTTTCGCTCTGACCGCTCGGACGACCCATGACACAACTGCTCCGAACCCAGAGCGAATCGACGCAAAGCGAACCTCCTTACCTAAGCTGACGAAACCGGCGTAGCTCCTCCTAATAGCTTCAATAAAGGAGTGGTAGAAGTTCGACAGCGGCAAATGCGTCGTTAAATTCGTGTTGCGAAGGAGTTGCAAGGCCGTCAGTAACTGCGGTCCTCCAAAAGGCGCTGGGGCGGTGAACACAGACATGTTATTCAGTGACATGTGTATGCATGGGCGTTCTCGGGGCTGCAAGAAGATATACACAAATTATTACTGTAATTTTTGATGTTTCAAATGGTTTCACTACAGAGAAAAATCCAAGATGAACCCAAACTGTCAGATATAACACATATATCAACAACGATGATGACGCTGATTAAAAAAATAATACAAACCACCATAACTGTTTCATCAACAACCACAACTGCTATTAAACCACTAATGGAAGAAAACAAACTTTCCGTCTGCTGAAGCAAGCAAATAAAAACGTCAAAACTCCGCCTCAGCCAACTACCTCATAATCATCAAAATCTTTCACATGGATTTCGGCGCCACTTTCTTTCAGTGCTTCCATCTCTTCCACGCCGAAATTCAGTGCATAGAAACCTTGAGAAAAAAAAGGATAAAATTAATGATTTCCTTTCATCACTTAATGGCGTTTAATTATTATTTGAAAACGGAATGTGACTTGATTCTGACATGGAAGAAGGATGAGGATGGGGAATGGGAAAAGGAGGAAGGAGGAAGGAGGAAGGAGGAGGAGGAAAAGGAAGAACAAGAAAAAGATAAAGAAGCTGAAGCTAAAGAAGAAGAAGCTGAAGCTGAAGATGATGAAAATGAAGAAAATGGGAAAGAAGAAAGGGAAAATAGTAAATCAAAATCACCAACACAAACAGAAACCCGGATCTGAAGAAAACGAAAACATCCCCCCCCCAAAAAAAAATAAAAATAATAAAAAAAATAAATAAATAAAAATAAATAATAAACATTCAGATAAACAAATCCCACTCTCATCACACACACACACACAGACACACAGACACACACACACACACACACACACACACACACACACTTAAACCCCCCCCCCACACACACACACTTAACCCCCCCCCCACCACACGCCCCTACCACTCACTATCGGCGCCGTGCTTGGCCACCACCTCGAGGAATTCCGCGTAGTTCTCCCTCTGCATGAACGCGCCCTTCTTCAGCATGATGCCTCGGGGGAAGAACGTCTTGTCGAACTCCGTCACGCCATCCACCTGCGTCACGTTCGACTTCCCGAGGGCCTCCTCCAGGTGGGCCGAGACGTAGAAGCCTTTCCTGGTGGGGGAACGGAAGGGTGGGGGTGAGGAGTGAGGGGTGTGTGGGGTGTGGGTGTGGGGTGTGGGTGTGAGGGGTGTGGGTGGGTGAGGGGTGTGGGGTGTGGGGTGTGGGTGTGGGGTGAGGGGTGTGGGTGAGGGAGGGGAGTGGTGGCCTTAGGATTTCAATCTTTCTCTTTTTTTTCTCAATCTTTTTTTTACTTTCTATGTTGGTGTGTTTCTTTTGCTTGTTTGCTCACTTGTGTGTGTGTGTGTGTGTATGTGCGCGCGCGCGTGCGCGTGCCTGTATATTCATACAATCAAAAAAACAATAGACAAATAAATCACGCAAACAAATAATCAAACATCAAGCCAACAAACAAAAGAAAAAAACAAAACAGCAAATAGACGAGGAGCCTTCCCGAGCCTCACCTCGCGATGTCAATGCTTGGCTGGAACAGCTTCCGCCAGGGAAGCTTCCCGAACTTGGTGTGCGCGTACTCCAGGCCGCGCAGGAGGCCGGGCACGCCGATGCTCCTGCCGTCTGTGGCGCGGCAGGTCGAGAATTAGGATTAAACAACGACTGGGGCCTTTTGTTGTGAGTCTGTTGGTGTCGTGTTATCCATTCGTGTGGTCTGTGTTTTAGCCTTTTAATTTTTTTCTCTCTTTTTTCTAAGTCTTTCTTCTTTTTATATCTACTTCTCATTTGTCTCTTTCTCTCTTTTCCCCTCTACATCTTCTTTCTTTCTTTCTGAATCTCTCCCTCTCTTTCTCTATCTCTTTCTCTCCCTCTTTTTCCAGTTCCCTCTTTTCCTCTATCTCCCTCTCCTTCTCAATCTCTTTCTCTCCCTCTATCTCCCTCTCTCAGCCTCTCCCTTTCACCCTCCCCCTCATCTCAAAATAACAAATAATAAATAATAATAATAATAATAATAATAATAATAATAATAATAATAATGATAATGATAATAATAATAATAAATAATAATAATAATATAATAATGTAATAATAATGAATAATATATAATAATCCATAATACAATTAAACTACCACTACCAATACCAATACCAATAACAATAATGATAAAAGATTTTAGTGATGACATAGGTATGAAATTTGGTCTCGATAAGTGTGCTAAAGCAACTTTTAAGCAAGGAAAACTAGTTACATCTGACAATATAGAGTTAAGTGTTGATACTGTAATAAAGCAATTAGATCAGGAAGAAACCTATAAATATCTAGGAGTAAACGAAGGAGATGGCATACAACAATCGTAGATGAAGAAAACATACAGAATGCAACGGAATTAAACTCGAAGAACAAACTAACAGCAATCAACACTCTTGCAATACCTGTGGTTACATATAGTTTTAACGTGATAGACTGGAACTTAAGTGAACTCAAACAAATTGACACCAAAATTAGGAAGCAATTGACATGCAACAGAATGTATCACCCGAAATCAGACGTAGACCGTCTGTACGTCCCTAGAAGTAAAGGAGGTAGGGGGATAATACAGTTGGAATTATCGTACAAAACAACTACGATTGGTCTCTTGCAATACTTAGATCTAACCAACGATTGGATGCTTCAATTAGTTAAAGTACATGAAAACTCCAAAAGGTTACACTCGGTAGTAAAAGAATCAGATAAGTTTTCTCAGGAATTAGGTATTGAGAGCGAAAACATCGAACATATGTCGCCAACATTGGCTGCTAAACATAGAAAACAAAAAGCGAAGAAGGTCGGACAAGAAAAACTTGAATCTAGGTGGCATGAAAAGCCTCTCCACGGACAGTTTGCAGGTCGAAGCAAACACACTAATGTAGATGAAACTGTGACCCATCAGCGGCTTAGAAGCTCTGGACTTAAAGGGGAAACAGAGGGTTTTATTCTTGCAGCCCAAGATCAAAGTTTGTTTACCAGAAATTATCAAGTTAACATTTTGCACAATGGCACTGACCCAAAGTGTAGGTTTTGTGAAGACAAGGTTGAGACAATTGATCACCTTGTGTCTGGTTGCTCAATATTAACACCGAATGAGTACAAAAATTGACACGACAGAGTGGGCAAGTACCTGCATTGGAAGATCTGCAAACACCATCCAGAGCCAGTTACTGAAGGTAAAGATGCTACAATCTTGTGGAACTTTCCAATTCACACAGATCGTACTATACAAGCGAATCGTCCAGATATCGTCATCAAGGACAAAATAAACAACACCTGCCTGTTTATAGATATGAGCATCCCTTCAGACAGAAACGTCCCAAGAAAGTGTTCGAGAAGATATCAAGTATAAAGACCTGGAAATAGAGGTGAAAAATGTGGCATTTAAAAACCAAAACTTTGCCTGTTGTTATTGCAGCACTTGGCCTTATAAAGAAAGGTACTGATAAGTTTCTTGAACAAATACCGGGAAATCCAAAATTAGAAGTCCAAAAAATAGTCTTAAACAGCACAGCACATGTTCTCAGAAGAGCCTTATCGATCTGAAGTGTTTTTGTGTTCGTGAAATGACTTGACTGGATGTTTTGATTTGTGGTTGTTCTGCATATTTTTGCATGTTTTGTTGATGTCCCATTGCCTCAAACTTCAACCTAGGTCGCTGGTAGTGACTCGGTGTTTGATTTTAATTAGCAGATTTAAGGAAACGTTGGCATAAAAAAATAATAATAATAGTAATAATAATAACAATAATAACAATGAGAAAATTATGAGAAAATACTACTACTACTACTAATAATAAACACAATAATGAGAGAATAATAATAATGATAATACTAATAAAGATAATAACAATCATAATAAGGAGGATAACAATAATGGTGATAATGATAGCAAAAATAATGATAACAATAATGATAATAATAATGATTATACTACTACTAATATTGATAATAATGATAATAAAATAATAATGATGATGACAATGATAGCAATAGTAATATCAATGGTAATACAACAACAACAACAACAATAATAATAATTATAATATAATGGTAATGATAAAAGATGATAATAATAAAAAAATATTGATGGTAACAGTAATAATCATAATTATGATAATAATAATAATGATGATGATAAAAAAATCATCATGGTAATATCAATAGTTTCTCTCTCTCTCGCAACAAGTTATCTATTTATAATTTTCTCTGTCTGTCTGTCTGTTTGTCTTTCTCTTGCTGTCTGTATGTCAGCATCCCTTTCCTTTATTCTTATATACTCTGGTTATTTCTCTCAAAAATATTAAATTATATGTGCAAAAATTGTTTCCACTTAAGGATAAATCTTATTGCAACATATGAATTAAAAGAAATATGATATTCTCTCTATGTGCAAGGTGAGTTACTGTTGGTGAATTAGCAAGTTTTGTTTTAGGCTAACAGCGTGGCGTTACTTTATAATTGTGTATTTTTGAGACGAGAAAATATAGCAGAACGACAATGTTTCCTATAAAATATAAGTGTTTTCTTCGAACGCAAAATATGAGACTGGAGAAATTTAACGCAACGAAAATGTTTCGCCTAAAAAAATAAACGTTTTCTTGAAACACAAGCAAGCGCTATCATTTTCTACGTCCATTAATCTCTAGGGATATGTGATTTCATAATTCCGGTGAGGTAGGAGGTGTGTGTCTGCATCCGAGTTGGAAATATAAAAGGCCCGATTTTTTTTAAACTTCCTCTTAGATCCTGGCGGCAGCATCGGTAGCGTCTCTGACTCCCACTTGCAGGACCTGGGATCGAGACCAGAGGAAACTTTCTTTGACTTGGGGAAAAGTTAACAGGTTAACACCTGCTCGTGTTTGGCGGTTCACGAGTGTTCTCCACGGAGATAACGTCCCCCTCTCGAGGTCAAAGGTCACTCAGGTCGGCAGCTATGCAGAAAGGCAGCTGCGGGCCACTCGATTATAGTGCGATTATAGATTATAGTTGGTTCTGGATGCCCGACTCGGTAGTTGTTTTGTTTTCTTTTGATAATAAAAATGATGATAATGATAATAATAATAATTATTATTATTATTATTATTATTATCTCTATAATCATTATCATTATCATCATTATGATTATTATCATTATCATTATCATCTTTTTTGTTATTATCCGCCAGGTTACTAGGACGGGATAGTTCCCACCCCTGGCCCTGTGGTTCGACCATCCTGTACTAACAATCAAAAGAAAAAAAGACTTAAATGGACAAGGGAAGAGTATAATGAGGTAATGTACTGCTTTTGCTATACACTCGAGGAGCTGCAGAAGTTGTGAGCATATTTCTGTTAGTGTTCCATTTGCCTCAAACTTCAATCACCCTAGGTCGCTGGTAGTGACTCGGTGTTTGATTTTAATTAGCAGATCTAAGGAAACGTCTGCATAAAAAAAAATAATGATAGTAATAATAATAATAATAACAATGAGAAAATTATGAGAAAATACTACTACTAATAAAAACAATAATGAGAAAATAATAATAATGATAATACTAATAAAGATAATAACAATCATAATAAGGAAAATAACAATAATGGTGATAATGATAGAAAAAATAATGATAACAATAATGATAATAATAATGATTATACTACTACTAATATTGATAATAATAATAACCCGAACTCGCCTGTGGGCGGCGGCTGGTCCTCCTCGGCGCGGTGCGAGCGAGGGACGCCGCTCATGAAGTCGACGACGGTGGACGAGTTGGTCTTGTGGTCGTGCACCAGCATCACGCCGCTCCTGGGGGGGAGTGGGGGTGAAGTGGGGGTGAAGTGGGGGTGAAGTGGGGGTGAAGTGGGGGTGAAGTGGGGGTGAAGTGGGGGTGAGTGGGGGTGAAGTGGGGAGGGAATGGGGGGGAAGTGGAGGAGGAGAAGGAGGAGGAGGAGGAGGAGGAGGGGAGGAGGAGGAGGAGGAGGAATGAAGAGGAGGAGGAATGAAGAGGAGGAGGAGGAAAAGGGGGAGGAAAGGAGGAGAGGAAAATGGAAAAAAAGGAAATGAAAAAGAGAGAAAATTAAATCAAGAAAAAGGGAAAAAAACAACAACACACAACTGCAAAACGACGGCCCTACCCTCCCGGTCCCACTGCATGCGGATGCACTACCGTCATGCAGAGGATCGACGCGATGGCAACATCCACTGCACTGCCCCCTTCCCTCATGACGGTGATGCCCACGTGGCTGCATTCCTCCTCGTCGGTCGAGACGGCTCCGTGGGGCGTGACCTGGTCAGGAAGAGAGAACAGGAGGGGGAAATATGGAAATAATTCTGATGATAAGCTGCGCTCGCGATTTTCTTCAACTTCCTTCTTCCTTATCTCTCCTTCCTCCCCTTTTGCTTATCTGCGATCCTTCCTATCTTCCGTTTTTTTCTTTTCTCCTTCCCTTTCCTTCCTTCCGTTCTTCTCCCCTTGTTTTTTCTCCTTCTTTCCTACTTCCCCTTCCCTCCTTCCTTCCTCAAACCTTCCCCATCCTTCCAATCCCTCCCTTTCCTGTTTCCTCTCTCTATCCCTCCTTCCTCCTTTCCTTCTCCTACCTTCCTCTCTCTCCGTTCCTCCTTTCCTTTCTTCCTTTCTCCCTCCCTCCTCCTTCCTCTCGTTTTTCTATAATCCTTATCCCATCCCTTCCCTTCCTCCCTTCGTCCTATCTTTCCCCTTCCCTTCCCTCCTCCTCCTTCTCCTTCTTCTTCTCCTCCTCCTCATTCTTCTTTCTTCTCTCTTCTTCTTCTTCTTCTTCTTCTTTTTTTTTTATTATTATTATATTATTATTTTTCTTCTCCCTCCTCTTTCTTTCCTTTCTCTCTCCGTCCTCCTTCCTTCTTCCATTTCTTCCTCCCTCTCTCTTTCCCTACACGTTTCTTCCCTCCCTATTTCCTCCTTTCCTCCTTTTATTTTCTTCCTCCCACCCCCATCCCGCCATTCCTTCCCTCCTTCCTCCATCTCCCATTTCCTCATGGCCTTCCTTTCTCACCCATCCCTTCCTTTCCTTTCGTACACAAGCCCTCTCCACACAGAATATAATAAAATGAAGATAATAATCATAATGACTACCATTATAGTAATAGTATAACAATAATAATAATAATAATAATAATAATAATAATAATAATAATAATAATAATAATAATAATAATAATAATAATAATAATAATAATAATAATAGTAACAGTAATAAAAATAGTAATAGTAATAGTAATAATAATAATAATAATAATAATGATAATAATAATAATAATAATAATAATAATAATAATAGTTGTAGAAATAGTAGTAGTAGTAGTAGTAGTAGTAGTAGTAGTAGTAATAATAATAATAATAACAATAATAATAATAATAAGTATTATCAATATAAAATAATAATAATACTAAAATAATAATAATAATCATAATCACCATCATTATCATAAAACAATAACAACAATAAAACAACAACAACAACAATAAAAAAAGTCATTTACCTGCGGGCTGCCGTAATTGAGCTGCGCAATGAACGCGATCGTGAGCGCCGTGGTGAAGATGCAGAAGCAGGCAGTGATGATCGTGAATCCATCTCCGTTCACGTTGCAGCATCTCCGCTTCTTCGTCGGGTAGAGAGGGTACGAGCGCAGCACACTCTCTTCGGAGAGGTAATCGCCGCCTGGTGATGATGATGATAATGAGGCAATTAGGAGAGTGAATGAATGAGGGAAGGCTGCAAGAAATTAATTTGGAGGCTGAATAATGAGGGGGGAAATGCAATGAATGAATTGGGAGAATGAATAATGAGGGGAACTGCAAGAAATTAATAATGAGGGAAATTGCAAGAAATCAATTAGGAGAATGAGTAATGAGCGAAACTGCAAGAAATTAATTAGGAGGATGAATAAGGAGGGAAAAGGCAAGAAATTAATTAGGAAAATGAATAATTGGAAAACTGCAAGAAACCAATTAATGCAATAGATAAATTAGGATGATGAATAATGAGAGAAAATACAAGAAATTAATTAGGAGAATTTATAATGAGGGAAGCTGTAACAATAAGCAGCATTAATGAGGTAACAGTAATGATGGTATTGTAAAGCTGGCTGTGACTACTAATGCAAATGCAAATATATAAATGCAACAGCACGGAAGACAATGATAATAATACTGATATGAAAATCAATAGTGTGATCAATAATACCAATACTCACAATGATAATAGCAATAATGATAACAATTATGATAATCGTAATAATTACAACAATAATAATGATGATGCTATTAATAATAATAATAATAATAATAATAATAATAATAATAATAATAATAATAATAATAATAATAATAATAAAATTTATAATAATCATAATAATTAAAATGATGATGATGATATTATTAATAACAGCTATCATTACTATCATTATCACTACTAATATAATTACCATTACCATAATCACTATAATAATGTTAACAGTAAGAGCAACATCAACATAACAATAATATATAGTAATAAGATAATAACAGTTGTAATAAAAGTAACACCAATAACAAAAATAAAGGTAAAAATTCACAGTAATAGTAACAACAAAAATTCTAATGACAGTGAAATATAGTATAAATTATATGGCAAAAGCATCTCCATTAATAAGTAACGTGATAAAACAAAGAAAAATAATAACAGATATGGAAAAAATATATCAGTGATGAAGATACTAATAACTATCAATATAAGAGAAAAAAATACAAGAAAAAAAAAAAATTAATGAATGAATCAAGTGAAACATAAAATTGAGAATTGCTAAGCTATTTTTCTTTTCTATTTCAAAATCTAAAAGTCTCTACAAAAACAATGCCATCTGGAATATGTAACACACTATTTAGACTCAAGTACATCTCAGCATTATAAAAACTAGAAATAATTTAAAAAATCTGGTTTTATGGCAGCCTATATGATTTTGACAAGGAATAAGTCTTTCAAATTCAAAATCAAATTGGCATTAGTTGAAAAAGCAGAGAAATGATGTATATTGAAAATAAGGCAGCCACATTATCTTTAATAGTATATATGAAAGTCCAAATGTTTAGCGTTTACATATACAAATAAAATAATCATTTAGTTGATTCATTAAAGTATGGGTGTTCAGATAACTGGATTAATAGTTGGATGATTAAAAAAAAAAAAAAAAAAAAACGTATTGGAAAAGAAAAAAAGATAAATTTGAGAATGGCAGGTATATATGCCAGTATGTTAGTAAAACAAAGAATTTGTTATTACTCTGTTATATTGTGTTCAATCAAAAATATATAATCTCTTTGTTATTACTGTAATTAACATTACTGTTTTGGTATTTTGATAAACTTTCTCTCTATTTCTCTTTCTTTGTTTCTCTATGTCTATTTCTTTCTCTCTCTAATTCTTTCTCTATTTCCCTTTCTCTCTCTAATTCTCTTTCCCTCTCTAATCCTTTCTCAATTTCTCTTTCTCTTCCTCCCACAATTTCTCTTCCCCTCTCTCTCTCTCTCTCTCTCTCTCTCTCTCTCTCTCTCTCTCTCTCTCTCTCTCTCTCTCTCTCTCTCTCTCTCTTATTTTCTTTCTCTTCCCCTCAACCTCACTCACCCTCACACACCTAACCCCACCACACACAAGCACAAACAAAAACACAAACACAAACAATCCCCAACCACCTACACACACACACAGCCACATCCCCCCAATACACATGCAGAACATTGAAAAAAATAATGAAAAATAATATCAACATAAATAAAAATAAACGAAATTCAAAGCAGTCTGGTGTTTTATCTTAGAAACATTCCCCTTAGCTTATATAACCGTATTTTCATGATTCGAGAATTGGAAAATAAACCCGAAGACGAAAAAGATATTAACCTAACGTAAAATAAGCCAAAAATTATACAAAACCAGAACCTCTATTCACTCTTGCATGACGTTTCCTCCACTACAGTCTGTTACCTAACACCTTCCTCACAGAAACCCTAAAACACAACAAAAATGCAACAAACACGCATTCCACATCTTACCCGAATACCCATTAGCTGTATTCGAACCACCTAAAGCCATAATAAAGCGTTTTAAAAGGAGAAAGTCCAGCCGACACCCACGGGAGACCTCAACGCTGGGTAGGTAGTGAACCGACGGACCCTCTTCGGTGTAAACATAGGGAGAAGAAAACGGGATTTGGGGTGACTTCGGTAGTTGTGTTTAAGGGCCCCTTTTCTTGTTGTTTCGTTCTCTTTCTCTTTATTTGTTTATTTATTTATCTATTTATTTTTGGTTAGGTTTATTTTGTCTGTTTGGTTCTCTGGTTTTCTCTATCAGGTTCTCGTTCTCGTTTTTTTCCTTCTTTTTCTCTTTCTCGGTCTCGCTCCGTTCTCTTTCTTTATCTGTTTCTGTTTTTCGTTCTATTTCTCGCTCTCGTTCTCTTTCTTGATCAGTTTCCTTCTTTTTCTCTTTCTCTTTTTTCTTCTCGGTCTCGTTCTCCTTCTTGTTGTTTCGTTCTCTTTCTCCTTGTCTCTGTCTTTATTATTGCCCATTCATTGTTTTTTTTTCTAAGGTCATTAGCGGTGTATTCAAAGCCCCCAAGTAAGAAATGCTATATGATATCAAAGGTCATATGGCGCTATGGTAAAGTATAGTAGGGAAAAGGGTTAGGAATGAGTTGATGATTAGGGGTAAAGTTACAGTTGAGCAGTACTAGAGGGTAGTATGGTAGTGAAAAGGGTAGAGAGGGGGAGCTAATGGGGTATAGTATAAGGTAAAGGTTGTTGTTAGAAGGGGAAGGAGTTAATGGAGTAGAGAGCATTATGATAAAGCATTCTGGCGAACACGGATGAGGGGATAGAACAAGGAGATGAAGAAAAGAAAAAGGTAAGGAGGAGAAGAAACGACCATGCAAAATTTGTTGGAGTGATGGGGTATGGGTGATTCCCAACATTGGGCCTCAGTCTGTCTCCTAAGCCTCCCCACGACAACAACCTGCAAGGGATTGGGGGAGGGGGGTTCTCTGTCTATGAACAGTACTACCCTCTCTCTCTCTCTTTCTTTCTTTCTTTCTTTCTTTCTTTCTTTCTTTCCTCTCTCTCTCTCTCTCTCCACCCCCTCTCTTTCTCTCTTGAAGGTGTATGGGTCGTGGGTGACTGTCGTATTTGGGTTTTAATGTTTTGATATAATGTCTATTTTTTATCTCGTTCCTGAGACTGAAAGAGTAAATTGAGACGTAGGTAACTTCTGTATATTGTTTAATGTTCATCTTTGCTTTCTTTGTGTATGGCATATGTTCAAGAAAACAGAAAATAAAAAAAATACTTTCTTACTTCCAAAACGGTTAATGGTCAAATCAAATACATGTGCCAGGCATCAAAGGTCATATAGCATTATGATAAAGTAGTGTGGCAAAAGGGTTAAAAATAAGTTAATGATAAGGATAAATGGACAGCAGATGGGGTTAAAATAGCAAAGGAAAAGGAAAGGAGGAAAAGAAATGGGGGAGAAGACCAAATCATGCGAAATTAGTTGATGCAAGGGCTGAGGACCAAGGCAGGGGTGATCCCTACATTGGGCTTCAATCTCCACCTCCTAGGTCCCCCCATTACAACAATGAGCAAGGGACTGGACTGGGGGTGGAAACAGATAAGTCATGGAAATTTCTAAAACTCATCATTAATGGCAAAATCTGTTAGCTGAAGTTGCTCACTTTTGGGTTTACCCAGTTATAAATCTTCAAATAAGTATGGTACACTTGCTATGGCAATCAGTGAAAGAACACTAATACAAATGAGAAAATCCCTGAAGTCCTTATGAGAAAGTTTATACAGCTTATCATAGGTCTCTGATTTATCTAAATTCTATGATCAATCAATCTAATTGTCATGAAAATTTAAAATATACAATTAGATACTCTATACTACATGTCTGTTTCTTTAATATTCTGTTTAGCCAACAAAGAATTCATGTATGTTAATAAAATGAAGGCTATTGAAAGCTTAACAGATTCTTGTATGCACTGCTTTTTATTTGTACTTTTATGTAGTATAAGGGAGGCAAAACAATAATATGGAACAGACCTCACAATACAATCACAGATATAAATATATATTGGAAAACCACCTATACGTAAGTGGCCTTCCACCATCATAAACTTATCTAATCTCAGAATAAACAGAATTAAAGGACAAATCAGTATCTGTTATCTCTTGTGCTACAATACAAGAGCACCTGAAGATGTTATCTATAGAATTTATATAGATGCCATCAAGATCAATGAACAAAAATTAAAGATATGACACGGTGCAAACACCCAGAACCATTCATCCATACTAAATACATTACTCAAATCTGAAAAATAAGGTTCTTCCTTTGTCATAAACTATGCCAGTAAACAAGATATATGAAACAGCTTGTTAAAAATAGACTCATGTAATGCAATGTGATCCCAGATGCTTAAATAATGCACATCCTTGCAACGCTGTACATTCTGCTACAGTCGATTCCCGTTGCTGAAACAACTGCTCCGTCAGCATAAAACATGTGCAACAGGAAAAGAACTAACAGCTAGCACTGGTTATTACCTTACACCACAAATAGTACATGTAATCTACATATATATTCCACTAAATTCCTGTCCCTTTATATATCAAAAGGCCAAAAATAAAAGCCATCTATATTCTTGATAAACTTCAAACATCAGAAGAGTAGTAACCTTCAAATCATAACTCGGAAGACAACAGAATGAGACTGATTATTAAATTATTTACCATTTCAGTACATTATCAGCAGGAACAATCCATCATACATATCTAGTCACATAATTCTGACATGTATATTTCAACTTTTTTTTGTTTCCCTTAAGAAAGAGGGAGTAAACATAATATGTACTTACAAAAAGACAAAATAATTGGTCATTTTTAAAAAGAAAATGTTCAAACAGGCATTTTTCGCCTATTCACAGCTAACTCAACTTGGGTTAGCATTTCCATTTTTGTAACTGCAATCTTAAAATCTATAAAATTATCAAACGGAACTTACACAAACATTCAGCAGAAATATTAGCCAGTGAAAGAGAGCACATCTAAGTACTTTAACCTTGATGAGTGGTTCATCACAACCATGGACAGAGAAAATGACAGTCATCATCAAACTGAAGAATTACATCTTCCACAATGCAACAAGCACCTCTAGCAAAAAGTATTTATACTTGTTGCATCATTAAAAAGGAGATGTTTGCATGTGGGAGACCCATGCAAGCTATGGCACACTGCATGAACAAGTCTCCCTAGCATCAAAAATGCAATGCCAAGATTAATGCTTGGTCTTGACTTATCCTTGCAGCAGTTGCTTCGTGGGTCAGTAAGAGAAGCTTTATAAGACCGCTGAGAGATTCAAATGTGTCTAATAATATGGGGCATATGAATTCTACCCAACTGGCCTTCAAAAGTATGCATTCTGAGCAAATAAAACTGTATAAACAAACTTGTCAAAACTGGAGTGATAGAACTGAACTAATGGCAGTGTTATAGACACATGAGTGAAATGATGATAATGATGATGACAATGTCACTGCGCCCCGGCAGGCGCCAACCCACCATGAAGCTTGTGGGGGAAAGCCCTCGGGAACCCCACAGGTGGATAGGCGGTCCCACAGCCTGCCGCCCCCCTTTATCTGGGGCTGTGTTGGTGGGGGGCGGCAGAGGTGGCGTGCACCCGGAGTGACCACCCGAGGCTTAACCTCAGGCGTGCTTTCCGGGTAGGCGCTTGGAACATCCGGTCCTTGCGGCAGGATGAGCGGTTACCTCTGCTATCGCGGGAATTGAAGCGACTGGGAGTTGAGGTGGCTGCCCTCTCAGAGGTGAGAAGACCTGGTAGCGGCACGATCAATGTGGGTGGTTACACCTACTACTGGTCGGGCCGCAGCGATGGTCACCACCTCCAGGGTGTAGCCATAGCCATCTCCAGTCGACTTCAGCCTGCGGTAGTCGAGGTGACACCGGTTGATGAGCGTATCATGGCATTGAGACTGAAGCATGCTTTTGGCTTCATGTCTCTTATTGCTGTATACGCTCCTACCGATGTACATAAAACCGATGTGAAAGAGGCGTTCTACGCCAAACTCGCATCTGTGGCAGACGATTGCCCCCGGCGAGACATTCGCATTGTTCTGGGCGACTTCAATGCGGTATCCGGCTGTGACCGAGCTGGCTACGAGATGTCTGTCGGCCCCCATGGCTCGGGAGCTGATCCCAGCAGCGAGAATAGCCTCCTTCTCCGGGACTTTGCTAGGTCCCAGAAAATGAGGATCTCTGGCTCCTGGTATCAGCGCTCCAACTCGCATCGCTGGACTTGGTACAGCGATACGGGTACAGTGGCCAAGGAGATCGACCACATTCTTGTCAGCACGCGATGGAGGATCCTCCAGAACTGCAGGGTTTACCGAGTGCTGAGTTCTGTGGCACCGACCATAGGCTGCTTGTGGCTACCCTGCGGGTCCACTTCAAAACTCCCCGTCCCTCCAGTGGCCACCCTAAGGTGTTTCACTTGGACAGACTAAGGGAGGAGGAGTGTGCCCGTGGGTTCGCCACGGCAGTCTCTGACCGATTCTCAGAAACCAGCAACCTGACGGATCCAGTTGCTCTGTGGGAGTCCTTCAAGCGCGTAACACTCGAAGCAGCTCAGGAGTCCATTGGCGTACGCCCAAGGACAAGGCAGAATACCATCTCCCTGGAGACATTAGAGGCCACTGAAGCATGTCGCAAGGCTCGGCTGAATGGGAATCAAGTCTTGCGCCGTTCCATGGTGCGTAGGGCTCGGACACTGCTGAGAAGGGACAAGGAACAGTTCATCAGGAATCTTGCTGAGGAGGTCGAAGGCCATTTCTTGGTAAATGACCTTCGCCCTGCCTACCAAGCCCTGAGAAAACTGAACCCTAAGCCCTCCTCACAGATGACTGCAGTCCGATCAGCGGATGGACGGATCATCTCAGATCATGTTGGGGTTCGTGAACGTTGGGCTGAGTATTTTGAACAGTTGTACCAGGTGGATCCTCCAACAGTTAGCTTGGATGCAAGCGATGTCTCAGTGCCTGCGCCGGACCCACCCATCAGCGAGGAACCTCCTACCCTAACAGAGGTTAGGCTGGCGATTTCCAAGCTGAAGAGTGGGAAAGCTGCAGGCATATGTGATATCCCTGCTGAACTGCTAAAGGCTGGGGGTGAACCTATGGCTCGGGGCCTGCATACAGTCCTGACTGCCATTTGGCAGTCTGGTACCATTCCCCCTGACCTGCTGAGGGGCGTGGTCATCCCTCTCTGGAAGGGGAAAGGGGATCGATGGGACTGTAGCAACTACCGTGGCATTACACTGCTCAGCATACCAGGCAAGGTTCTCGCTCACATTCTTCTGAAACGGATCCGCAACCACCTACTGAGACACCAGAGACCGGAGCAGTCTGGATTTACTCCTGGCAAGTCCACAATAGACCGTATACTAGCGCTTCGAATAATTGTGGAACGCCGTCGTGAGTTTGGTCGTGGGCTGCTTGCAGCCTACATCGACCTCAAGAAGGCGTTTGACTCGGTGCATCGGGAATCGCTATGGGAGATCCTGAGGCTCAGGGGAATTCCGACACAGATTATTGGCCTGATAGCAAGCCTCTATACTGGTACTGAAAGTGCTGTAAAGTGTGGTGGGGGTATGTCGAACTTCTTCCCTGTTAATTCAGGGGTGAGGCAAGGCTGTGTCCTTGCACCCACACTTTTCAACACTTGTATGGACTGGATAATGGGCAGAGCTACTAGCCAAAGTCAGTGCGGAGCAACACTAGGCAATATTAAGGTCTCGGACCTTGACTTTGCCGACGATGTTGCCATCCTATCTGAGTCCTTGGAGTCACTTGTGGCGGCTCTTGATGCATTTAGCAATGAGGCGAAGCCCCTAGGCTTAGAGGTCTCCTGGACCAAGACCAAGATTCAGGACTTTGGGGGCCTGTTAGGGGAACCCGTTCAGTCGATCCATGCTTGCGGCGAGGACGTTGAAGTCACAGAAAGTTTTACATACCTTGGTAGTGTAGTCCATATCTCTGGGTTGTCAGACCAGGAAGTCAGTAGACGGATTGGTCTGGCAACAGGAGCCATGAACTCGATCAACAAGAGCGTTTGGAGATGTCGGTACCTATGCAGAAGGACCAAGCTGCGTGTCTTCAAGGCCTTGATACTTCCAGTTTTGCTCTATGGAAGCGAAACATGGACGCTATCCAGTGCCTTGGAGTCTCGCCTTGATGCCTTTTGTAACAAGTCCCTTCGCCGGATCATGGGGTACAGTTGGCAGGACCACGTGTCCAACCGGCGGTTACACCGTGAGACCGGCATGGGACCTGTTACTTGCATAATCCGGGATCGCCAACTCAGGCTATATGGCCACCTAGCTCGCCTCCCTATGGACGACCCTGCCCACCAGGTTGTCTCTCTACGAGACAACCCTGGGTGGAGGAGACCTGTGGGACGTCCTAGGAGATCATGGCTTGGGCAGCTCGACGAGACCTGTCGTGAGGAACTAGAGATGGGCCGTGTGCCTGCCTGGAGACTCGCCTCGAGGGATCCTCGTGGCTGGAAGCGAAGGGTGGATGCGGCCATGCGCCCCCGTCGGCGTTAGCCCCTTGATGATGATGATGATGAATGTCACTGATGAAAGCACAATACACACAAACATTACTTGGATTAAATAATTTGTCAAAAAAGAATGAAACAAAACTAAAATGATGCATGAAAGAGGAGAAAAAAAAAGATAAATACCATAAGACACAGAAGATGAGACAGACAATTAATCCTAAAAAGACTTATCGTTAATGTGGAAGTGTACAAAAAGGAACTCCGCATTACAAAATGTTCGGATATTTCCCTTTGTGGTTCGGCTTCTTTGCCAAAATAACAATCATGATATATACATGATTCCTTAAACATTACCAAAGCACAAAATAAAGGAATACAAAGGCAATAGGAATTCATATTATTTCAACATCCGCCTCATTCTGCATTCTGTTGGCATTTGTAACTAAGTGTACCTATATACATTACATATTTCATGAGATAACAACATTTGCAAATATGGTGGTCATTCTGATAGCGAAAAATATTTTCTTTTTTTCTTTTTTACATATCTGTTGCATCCACACAAAACAAGTGTGGAGAAGGAAAGGAATGAGCAAAAGGTAGTAGCACAGAGGAGAGCCCACACGGATCTGCTATACGAGACACAAACAGCGACTCTCTCGTGAAATAACCCAAACAAAATGGAATTATGTAATAATGATGGAAAGAGGATATAAAATAAATAAACAACTAAATTTGAACCACAGAAAAATATAAGAAAAAAAGAAAGAAAGAAAGAAAGAAAGAAAGAAGAAAAAGAAAAAAAAGCTACAATGCGATCTACCCATTATGAACCTGATAATAAAAAGCCACCTTGATATCACTGTATTTCAAAATCACAGGGCACAAAAAAAGACATAAAAGCACTTAACATATGACTAGCATTTGGGGATTCTATATCAAAAGGAGATTTGGATAAAATGGGAAACAAGACCATGGAGCTTTAGAAAGGAAAACGAGGGTGAAACGTCCCTCGTGACTTTCAACATAAATGTCGTTTCCCCAAGGCTGTGTAATCCACTCATTTTCCTCAAGCAGTGGAGAGAGCAAACATAGTACCAAAGGTATTCACAAAGTATAAACCCTAAAAATTAAAAAAAAAGATAAAAAAATCTAGTCTACTGTGATCCCACTATCACATGGCATTTTTAGCACCCGAAGAACTCTCCATGGCAGTAACTCATTTGTCCACATTTTTGCGAGTTACATTCTGAAGTACTTCTTCATGTATGGAAGTCCTCTTCTCCTTACTCTTCCACGTCACACTCTGCCCAAGCCTCCTCTGCCTGCATGTAGTACTTGGATGCCAACTTGCCTTTCATGGCTTCTGTAGCAAGCTCTGCAGCCCAACTGAAAAGTTCTCCTGGAAATTTTAAAGAAGGGATTTTTTCAACATAAAAAATCTTGTAAGAATAGAATATAAAGCAACACACACACACACACACACACACACACACACACACACACACACACACACACACACACACACACACACACACACACACACACACACACACAAAACCTAGATATATATTAACAGCCTATTTGGCAAAGAGGGTAGGGAACTTTCTATGCTATCATCTGACAACCTTTGCTTTCTTACATGATAAATCTTGGCCATTTCATTAAACTTCTATATACATACAAAATATAAGGATGTCCAATATATGTTCATATTGCATAAGATTAAGCAATACTGAGCCCAAGACAGGAAACAACAGAAAGCAGTGATAGGAAGGGGTAAAAAAGAAAGAATGAAAAAACAGAGGAAACAAAGCAACAGGAGGAAAACATATGATATCAATGTAGTACATCTATAGACTCCTTCTAATGAGAGCAAAACTTACCAGCTTTATTTGGGTCTTTTGCAAGGCCATGGCCTCCAGACCAATACATCATGGCTTCCTTTGCCACCAGTTGATATGAAGGATCATCCAGGGTGGAGTTGAAATCACCTTCCTCATCCTCTGAGTTTGTATTCACTACTTTCTCCAGCCAGTACACAGCTTTGACCCAATCCTTTTCCCTGGAAGAGGTCACACAAGACAGTAAATATCAATGCCAAAGGAACAAAGGTTTCACTTATAAAAAAGGGATACTTGAATCAGCAAACTCCTCTATCATACATGGTAATAAAAGTCCATTCCATGGACTCTGGTGTAAAATTGCAGTTAAATTATGGCTATAAGAGACAGGAAGAATCATCATAAAACATTCCTGTCCTCATTACCATATACATGAAAACAGCATCATACACTCACCTGGTGTGTGGCAGTCCTATACCTGTTTCATAGGCCTTGGCAACGTGAATCATGGCAGCACGATCTTTGGCTTCAGCTGCTGTGATCAGGTAATCAAACCCAGCCTCAGCATCTTGCCTGTTTTCATTAAGCTGCAGAAAAGGATAAATGTGTTCAATGTACAGGTTATGCCCAAGATCATGTAAAATTTCTGCTGTTCTAAGAATCTTTTATTAAAGATGTCTGAATCTAGGAATCATATCAGTTACTTAGAGCAAAATCATATCACTTTGGGTAAAACATAGGCATAAACACCCCATGAGACACACCAATCAACTCTAATAGTGCAAATAAAACTTGCCTCAATGTCTGGTAGAATATCGTGCTGGAGACCCAAGTGCAGATTTGCCATTGTCTTGATGGCCTCGAGGATGCCGCACTTGGCAGCTTGGTCCACGTGGAAGATAGCTGCCTCGTGGTCATATGTTTCAGATTCCTCGACAAACCTACTGAGTTCATGGTACTTTGCAAGGTCCAAATGTACCTGTGAGAATGGATGATGATAAAGATACACACAGAAAATAGGCAGATCCATTCTAAATAGTTCTTGCAGTAAATCACACAATTTAAGTAATAGTAAGCATTCTTATAGAGCTATGACTAAAAGACACTGAGATTTCCAAAACCTGACTTTACCCTAAAACCCTTTTACAATTTGAAACAAGATTTGAGGAACATTATGCTCTAACTTCTTGGGTTATAACATCTCCCTCTCCACCCACTTACCCATCTACCCACCTGGCCAAGAATGGAGCCACCAGTCTTGTTGTGGTTCTCCTCCAATGTCTCCACCAACCTCCTGTGCTCCATCTCCCCCAAGACGTGGGATGGACGTGCCTTACGCTGCACCATCTCCTTGAACTGTCAGACGACACAAAGGGTTAAGCTGGCGAAAAGCTCTTTACACTCATTTATTCTACATGAAGCTTTTTTGAATGACAGACACAGCAAACTATAAGAAAGAGGATAAAGAGAAAGATTCAGCTGTGGAAGATGAGAAGAAGCAGAGGAGGAGGAGGAGCAAAGAAAGAGGAAGATACAGATGTGGAATATGTGAAGAAGCAGGGGAAGAGGAGGAAAGAAAGAAGCAAGGGAAGATAACAAGGAAAAAGATGAAGAGGACAGTCAACAAAAAACAAATAAATAAATATATACATAAACAAGAAAGAAAGGAAAAAATTAAAAATAAAATAGATTCCTCCTCTAACCTGCAGCATCTCCCTCTCCTTGTTCATGGTATCTGTCCCAGAGTCGCAGGTAGAGTCAAAACGCAGCCTCACATCTGGGCCTCGGTGTTCCCTACGTGCAGAATCCACGGCCGAGTCCTCGCTCTCTGACATGATGTGGAAATCATCGCTTTCCTGTTGGATGTGGTAATGCGAGTGGTTACTTGCTGGAACTGAATGCTGAAAGAACTGCATTGTAGCAAATATACATTGTGAGAGCTCAAGGCAAGATTACAGAACAATACTTCTGCAATATATCAGTCAAAAATTATAAAATATTTCTTAAAATATGGTAGAATGAATAAGAATAGTATAAATCAAATATCAGAATGACTATAACACTTTAAACCATAGTCGGTAATCTAATCAACCCAACAGATGCAAATATTAGATCAAAATGTGCTGTAGAAAAATGTGCAGAGAAGGATGAATACCTTCAAGGAACTATTCGACACAATCTGCACCATACGTACATAAAAACAGTCACATGTATCCCTGACGAAGATATACTCAAAACCAAATCAAAACCATCTCTGGTGCCATGAAAGACATTCATTCTCATTCCTACCATTTCCCACGTTTGTTGCAACAGACACTGAAACGTGTCGCCTTCTTACCAGCGAGTCGACAGAGCTAATGGAGTTCAGCTTGATCCTCGGCTTCTCGTCCCCTGATCCGTACCCCTGTGACAGGGATCGCATGCGGATGTACTCCTGGATGTGCTCCTTTTCCTCTTCCGACGGCGTTACCACTATCTCTTCTGTCCCGCGAGCAACGGTCTTACATGACTGAAACGTGAAGTAGAGTACCTTAAGTATTTTTTTCTACCTGACTGTGTCCAGATACTATACTCATATATTTTTTTCTTTCCTATTATCTTCTATATTTCAGGAGTTTGATTTTCTGCTAGTCCTCCCTCTCCAGATATCTCTAACACAACCGTAATCTAGCATCGTTGCACACTCTACGTACCATTACGCTACGAAACTTTTGGTATTCTCCGGCACACTATAAGTCTGTAAACTTGTATGCACACACATATAAAAGACAAAAAGGGAAGAGGTGTCATCAAACCCCAATACAACCCACTGCGTCTCACCTCCAGGTTTAGCTTGTTCTCATTGGCTCTCATTTCTGAGGGAGCCAGGTCAAAGGGGGTGAGGCCGAGGCTCTTGCAAATGGTGTTGCACCTGTGCGAGTGCAGGAACAGGGCCATGCCACGTGTGCCGAGATTCCCGTCACCATAATCATCACCTATTTCATAAGAAGAAAAAAAGATGCCTTTGTTGATAAAGAATAGCATTACTTACTGACCTATATCAATCTACTTAACTGCTTAATTACTTATCAGTCTACTTACCAAACTACTTTTTATTCACATTTTTGTCCTTTCAATGGACACTTTTTTTTTTTTAGAGTAAATAAAACCAGCAAATATGCCAAATTCATATGAGCTGTAAATGACACTACTGTGCAAATGGAAAGAAAGAGAAAAAGAAAAAGAAAAAGAAAAAAAAGAAAGAAAGAAAGGGGAAAAAAAAAAAAAAAAAAAAAAAAGGTGATAATACCATGTTTGTCTTTATCATTTGGAACATATCGTACAGAATCCCTTTGGGCACTTCATTCCTTTCTATTAGACTTAAGTAATATTGGCAAAACAGTTGTGCATCCATATTTCTAGTAAACAGACACCATTTTCTTCAACTACCAACCTAGTACTGCCTTATGGTAGACTAACTGACAGTGAACTGAAAATTAAATCACCATTTTCTTCAACTACCAACCTAGTACTGCCTTATGCTAGACTAACTGACAGTGAATTGAAACAGTAAACACAGTCTAATTCTCTTACCCCTTGCTGTGTGAATCTGGGGATCTGTGTACAGGTCACCAACACCCTGGATGTCAACCACAATCAACTCGTGGCCTGATCTGAGGGAGAAGGAAATTCAATAAATTTCTTAGTTTATAAAAAAATAAAGAAAAGACAAGAAGAGAGAGAGTGAGAGAGAGCAAGGCAGAGAATGAGAGAGAGAGAGAGAGAGAGAGAGAGAGAGAGAGAGAGAGAGAGAGAGAGAGAGAGAGAGAGAAGGAAAACCCATGAAGAAAAATTATGGGGGGAAAGGAAGGGGAACTGGAGAATGACAAAGATAGGAAAAGAAGAAAAGAATAGGAGAGAAGAAGAAAAAGAAAAATGAAGGATAGAAAAAAGAAAGAAAAGAAAAATGAAGGATAGAAAAAAAAGAAAGAAAAGAAGAAACAAAAGAATAATGACGGATAGAAATAAAAAACGAAAAGAAAAGAAAAGAAAAGAAAAAGTAAAAGAAAGAAAGAAAAAAACCATGTACAGTTAAAAGAAAAACAATGTATCAACAATCAATTAACTTTCTACACATTTTCCAATGGAAATCACCACCAAGAAAATTGACGAACTTGCGGAAAGAGAGAAAGCCTTACCTCTCGAACGAGAAGTGCGAAAAGGCCTGGGGAGTCATCCTGAGAGCCTCTGAACGCACGAAGCCCGAGTTCGAGTTGTACTTGACGTACTTCCCCTCAATGAAGTGCTCCAAGTGGAACAGGGGGCTTCCCTCCCTCTCGTACATTTCCAGCACTGACATTTGGAAGATGTCCACCTTGAGCGGATACAAGTTGGATACTTTAGAGACCAATGAATTCTATAGCCTTTCACGGAAATAGGAAAAGTTCACTATCCAATATCTGTACACATTTTTTTGACCTTGACCTTTTGAATCATTCAATGATTTAGCATCATCTAGCAGAAAGACACAATATTGTATACAGACTTGACATGATGATATATTATAAGACGGAGTGCGATTCTCCCCCGAGAGACCACTGAAGGATGAGAAGAGACAGATGAGTTAGTAGACTGCAGAGAATGAGAGAGAGAAGAGCAGCAGAGGAGAGTATGAGAGAGAGGAGAGGAGAGAGAGAGAAGTAGAGAGAGGAAGAGAGAGAAAGAGAGAGAGAGAGAGAGAGAGGAGGAGAGGAGAGGAGAGAGAGGAGAGAGAGAGAGAGAGAGAGAAGAGAGGAAGAGAGAGAGAGAGAGAGAGAGAGAGAGAGAGAGAGAGAGAGAGAGAGAGAGAGAGAGAGAAAAGAGAGAGAAGAGAGAGAGAGAGAGAGAAAGAGAGAGGAGAGAAACAGAGAAAAAAAGATGAAGAGAGAGAGAAAGAGAGGAGAGAGAGGAGAGAGAGGAGAGAGACAGAGAAGAGAGAGAGAGAGAGAGAGAGAGAGAGAGAGAGAGAGAGATAAGGAAGAGGAAAGAAGAAAAAAAATATAGAGTGAAAGAAAAGAAGAGTTAAAGGAAACAAATAAAAAAGGAAGGCTATGAATGTGGGAGCGAGAAATTACACGAGAAAGCTGAACACCAGACGACATTTCATCATCATCACCTACACATCTCGGTGCTCCATAAAGGCATTACGAACCTGCAGTTTCACATCCTCAAAATAGGTCGACCTTGGGGTACTCTCATCCATGTAGTTCTTTGCCACGTAATTGTGTGCCCTGGCCCAGTCGTCTTGGTGGCAGAAGTTGCTCAGTTTCTTCCTAGAAAAAAGGACAAAAGAAAAAGAGAGAATTAGTGACAAGAGCTCATCTGTACAAGCCAACAGGCCCAACTTGTTATCCTACAGATATAAACTGGATATTTTTCAATACTTAAAGTTGTTTTACCAATTCCTAATGCCTAATAATATACTACAGTACACCACAGACAATAGCTATTAATAATGTTGAAGGACATAGCAGCACCCACTACAGTGCACACAATTCAGTCATTGTGTGCCACACCTAACTCAACCTGCATCTACCTTGGAAAATAATCAAGTAGTTTCAGGAAATTAAGTGTTTGCTCCAAATTTTGTTGAGAGCCAGAGAGGAGGTTTATTAACATCCCACAAAATCAGCGGTTCATTAAAAATACTCATCCAGTAGCCTACACAGGAAAAAATTGTTTTCTTTTTATATAGTTCTCTTCATGACAACCAACCAACATCAACCTTGATTCAATATGACATTATATATACTATATTTTTTATCCATCGAAACAGTTCTTTAAAGCATAAAAAAATAAAATAAAATAAAACAAAGACCTATCCACATTTCCAACCCCTCAGTCAGCTACCAGCAAACCTCTAGAGAGAGAGAGAGAGAGAGAGAGAGAAGAGAGAGAGAGAGAGAGAGAGAGAGAGAGAGAAAAAAAGAGGACACATGCCACCCCTTACATGCGGAAGCACTGCCTCATTGCGCCGTTGTTGAAAGGCTGATCCTCCATCTTGACCAGGACCTCATCTATGTGCCATTTCTGGCTCAGAGCGTGGTAGCGGTGGCGACGCGCTTTCTCCGTCTTGTAGGTGTCCAGGTGGAATTTCTCCCACGGGTCTCCCAGGGCACGCACCTGAGGCATAAAAGTACTTGAAATGTGATTTTTGAAAGTCTTATAATTATCATTATTAATAATATCATAATCATTATAATTCTTTCCTCTAAGTTAGAACATGGAATGAATTTCACTAAAATTTAACTATAGTTATATCTATTTCTCAGATTTAGATCTCTGCAGAGTAGCTGAAAGGAAAGCAAGAAAGAAATATGTATAATGATGATAATGATGAAGTAAAAGATAGGAGGAAAGAAAAAAGAAAAAAGCCAATGGAAAGAAAAGAAAAGAAAAGAAAAAAGAAAAAGAAAAAAGAAAAGAAAAAAGAAAAAAGAAAAAGAAAAGAAAAAAGAAAAGAAAAGAAAAAAGAAAAAAGAAAAGAAAAAAGAAAAGAAAAGAAAAGAAAAGAAAAAAAAGATAAAACACAGCAACACCCAACCAGAGACGAACCAAAGCATACCTTGAGAACTGCATTCTTCCAACACATCCTAGCGAACGCCTTGCTCTTGGTGGCCTTCTCCCTCGACCGCTTCAAGCCCATGCCGTACACCGCGGAGAAGAAGCGGTTACTGTTCTCCTCCGGGAAGTGCTGGTGATCATCACTAAAGGGGAGAAAAAAATAAAATAAATAAATAAACAAAACCATAACTTAGTGACGCTTCTCTATGGGCTCGAGACTTTGTCATTGATTATATATGTGAAGGCATGGATATTAGGTTTAGGTATACTTGACTAACAAAAGCATTTTTTAAAAATTTAATTAGGTTCACTACATGATGAATTAGAGCTTCAGAAAAACAAATACTAAACTAGACAAACTTTAATATACAATATTATCATTTAAACCAAAGTGAACAAGCAATATAAAACAATAATATATAAATAACATTACCAAGACAAAATAGAAATAGTAAAATCCTATACTAAAGCATAATGTTAATGCACTCTCCAAAAATCTTAAAAACTAAACATTAAAGAAAATGTACAAACAAAATAATCCTCTAGAGCCTACATAACCTATGTTAGTCCTCAGAATCTCTCATGCATATATCACAGGTTTGGGGAAAGAGATGGTTGCTTCTGCTGCCCCTTTTATGAAATGAAAAGGCTTAAATATAAATATCTTTAGCTTAGTCAAGGCAATGTTCTACATCCCATTAGGAAAGAAAGACCAATTATAAATAAATAATAATAAAGCAAATAAAATTAATAACAAAAAAACTGTAGTAATTAATTTGTTCAAAATGAAAACCAAGATGGAGAATCTATGCCTCTGAAAAGCAGACAGTCTATACATTATTCTATATACAAATTCTTTTGAAGTGAAAATGCACTTGTGAGGCTGGTGATTATGACTAACTGCAATAGGTCTGAGTGGTAGCTTTGTGTTTAATGCAATCATCAATACAAATGTTGCTATAATCAAATGACTGTCAACACTAACCTCTTATCTTGTCAATAATCATCAACCTGTCAAGCATGTTTCCCCTTTTATAATAATAATAATAATAATAATAATAATAATAATAATAATAATAATAATAATAATAATAATAATAATAATAATAACAATAACAATTGCATGTGTGTAGAAAATTCAATAATGTGCTTTAATGTTTATTCCTTCGAAATGCACGTTGATTAAAGAGAAATCGCAGGTGTAATTTGGACTCTCAATCATTAATGAACTTCCTCTTGTGAATTACAACTTGAATTTTGAAATAAATAAAAGCAGTTCAAAGATATCTTCCTCTTTTTTTTTACATGTGAAAGAAAGAGTGAAAGTAAAATATGATAATAACAAATAAAAATAGATAAATAAAGGCCATATAATCTCCTTCACATCCTGCGTTCGGGTTATCTTCGGCCGCAGGATAATGAATTTCTGTGCATCTTGTCTAGAAGCTAAGCATTCAAGGCTATACCACATAGAAGCTTTGCTGGAAACTTGCAGAGCAAAAGGCAAGATGAGAGTGAGAGAGTGAGACAGAGAGAGAGTATGAGAGAGTGAGTGAGACAGAGAGAGAGAGAGAGAAGAGAGAGAAAGAAATCGAAAG
>NC_051402.1:2421236-2426236 GCF_015228065.2 Penaeus monodon
TATAGTGTCAATGCAAGGTCAAAAAATGCACAAAACCTTGATCTCCTTTCCTACTATCACACAATGCATGTGCCTTTCATGTCAAAATATTTCAGCATTTAGCAGATTTCAGATATGTAATAATACAACACTGCACTTCATCACTAAATCCTTGAAGAAGAAGAAGAAGAAGAAGAAGAAGAAGAAGAAAAGAAGAAGAAGGAAAGAAAGAAAAAAACTCATCTTTACCAATCTATATACTATTGCTTCATACTACAGTGGAGGTATGAGACCAAAATTGTATTGCATAAAAATATGCAAGTAAATTGTTATATTTTCTACAACTTTTACACAATAGTGCTGACCTTACTCTGGTAAGCGATAGAATAGAATGTAATTCAATTGTTCACTCAACTGACAGAACAGAGAGAGAGAGAGAGAGAGAGAGAGAGAGAGAGAGAGAGAGAGAGAGAGAGAGAGGAGAGAGAGGAGAGAGAGGAAGAGAGAGATGAGAGAGTGAGAGAGAGAGTGAGAGAGAGAGAGGAGAGAGAGACGAGAGAGAGAGACGAGGAAAGAGGGGAAAAGAGAGGAGAGAGAGAAGAGGGGAGGAGAGAGGGAGAGAAGGGAAGAGGAGAAAAAGAGAAAGGGGAGAGAGAGGAAGAGAGAAGAGGAGACAGAAAAGGGGACAGAAGAGAAAGAGAGAAGGAGAGAGAGAGAAGAAAAGAAAGAGAGAGAGAGAGACAAAAGAAGAGAGAGAGACGAAAAGAGAGAGAGAAAGAGAAAAGAGAGAAAAAAAGAGGAGAAAAAAAGGGAAAAGGAAAGGAGAAAAGAAAGAGAAAAGTGGAAAAAGAGAAAGGGAAGAGAGGAGAGAGAGGGAGGAAGAGAGAGGAGAGAGAAAGAGAGAAGGGGGAGAGAGAAATAAGAAAATGAAAAAAAAAAAAGAGAGAAATAGAGACAATGAGAGAAAAAGAAAGAGAAAGAGAGATATAACTTTACAAAACAACAATAAGTTGCATCTTACTTCCAGAAATGAGAATCGATTATCTACTCTATACAAAAAATCTGAAAACTTCATTATCATAGAAGTTCATATTCACAAAAGAAATGCAGCAGTATATTTGAAAGGTGACAACTTAAGAATCATTATTCTTTTTGTCATTAGAATAAAACATATTTTATGAACTGTTCTTCCATAATCTCTAGACCAACTTTTAATGACAAGGGCACATGCTATTCGCTCTAAACCCATACAACTGGAATCAAACAAGAAAATCCAATTACACTGCCTTTTCCACAAAACCATAGGACTTCAGACACACCTGAGTGAAACCCTTTACTGACATTGTACCTTGAAGAAGGAGAAGAAGAAGAAGAAGAAGAAGAAAATAATAAATAAATGAATAAAATGATATAACTAAACAAATAAAAATAAAAATAAAAATAAACTAAAATTATCTCAGCACATTTATAAAGGATATAAAGTCTTTCACATCTAATCTTATTTACATATATCATGGAGGAGCAAAATAATAATATTAACAAGGTACAACTGTACATGCACACACCTGTTATGGCATACATACTTGTTATTGTGATAGGTACCTTTCAATTACTGCAATTGGTTTAAAATATTTAACGAGTTTTAGAAAAGTGCTTTGAAATTTTTGATAAGGCATTTCTAGTGGTCATTTCTGCTCGACTTGCTTTTCTTCTTTTCATTTATTCCAATATTTCATGCTCTAACCATTATTCAATCATCCAAAACTTCCACCTTCCCTTTCTGATTCACCATTTTCTCCATAAAAAAAAAAGCCTGTGAACCCAATTTTGGAAACAAATGGCCAAAACCAAGATATTTTCTCTATTTTTTTATATTTATTTATTTATTAATTATTATTATTATTTTCTCCACCTGTGCAAAATACGTCGCATTTAACGAATAATGAAAACAGAAGGCTCTACTAGGCTATACATTGCTTTCTGAACCCACGATTCACAAAGTTCGGGGCTGGGAACTTTAAGTCCTCGTGTTGCATAGACGTGCAATGTTAAACGTCATTATGTCACGTCTGTCACTGCATGCTTTCAAGACTTAATAACTCACATTATATCAGCTTTATTATCAGTATTTCACGACAAACTCGGGTGAAAATCGAAGAGGACTGTCAATCGGAAGAATCAGAAAGGGGTGTTGTTTGTTGGCAATATATATTGATCATAAAAATTTTTGCAACCACTGCAACAACACAAACACAGGCCGTTTCCACGTCCCTTCCAAAATATCCCTTTTTTTACTCGCGTTTCTTCGTGATTCCTGGCATAGGTTAGATCGACAGGTAGAGTGACACGCGGCGAGTATTTCCTCACAAGTGGATGACTGAAGATGATGTTCAAAAGGTGAATTTAAGCCCGAAAATACTCACATGTTTCCTGCGTAAGTCTGCTCTTTCCCACCATAACAACAACACTGAGCTGCACGTTCGCCTGCTCGTCCGTTTACGTTTAGGCAATTTTGCGTCCCTGACTTTACCTTCTTTATCTGTGACGGTGCTGGTGCGCATTTCGGCTTTATGCGCGTTGGAGCCCTCGTCTCACACGTGGAAAATACACATGCTTTCTAGAAACTTAAAACTGAAATTCACTGCTATGGAATTTTTAAAAAATGATAATAACAAGTTACTCGTGGGACATCGGAAGACACGAAGCCACGCCCCCGCAATGTGATTGGCTGACGAAAATGTCCAGACGCTGGTACGGGAGCGAACGAAAATTTTCATTCTATTTCATACATTTCAAAAACGCGCTTCAATAATGTGCATTATATCACCCTCAAACTTTTTGCATATGAATTCGATTTCCCTTAAGATGCATTCAGCAATCACATATCAAAATCAATGAGCCAATTTCAAGTTAATCTATTGAATACTTTATATCAAAACAACGAACCGATGAAACACAAGAGTCCGAAACATAATGGAAAGGAACACATAGCGTGGTCTATCCGGCCTTTTTTTGGGTGAATGAAATCTCTTGACCTTGCGAGTTCGTGCTATTTTTTTCTCCTAGTTACAGAGACTGCTAGCTATGTAGTAACCACGTGGAGGACGATTAAATAGATTCGTGTTAAACTTCACAATCACCTGCGAATTATAGAGGAACAGACGCACTGATATATGATAATGCAAACCTTATGTTTATACAGCGGCACACCCATGCACACTGGACCCACACTCGCTCACCCACGCTAGGGAACTGCATTGATTGTATGTGTTTTCTATGTATTCAATTGATAACTGCATGCTTCGACATAGGTGTCTATCAGCTATGAGAAATTGATTAGCTAATAATTGAGAAATTTTGTAAATTTATTTATTTATCCTCTACACACACACACACACACACACACACACACACACACACACACACACACACACACACACACACACACACACACACACACACACACACACACACACACACACACCTTTCTGTGTTACCAAATCGTCAGGACGAAATCTGTTGTGAAAATTATGCAAAAATTATGTAGACTCATTATTAGCAAAACATAATAAACCGAAAGACATATTAAAACATCAATCCATGTTACTTAACATAATTTAATGGAAACATAATTGGTATAACTCAAATAGCCTATTGAATAAAACTCAGATACTGAATAAATAGAGAGCAGCTTCGCAAACCAAATGATTCCAAGGAAGTAATAAAAAAAAAAAAAAAAAGCAGTACTGTGCAAAGTTACCATTAAAATCGGGTTTCAAGAAAAAAAAAATCAAAATAAACTTTAAGGTTTGCAAATGGTCAAGTTAATTACCATTTTCTGATCATTACGCCACTGTGGGAATATATTCTTACTCATCGACTTGTCTTTTGAAGGCTCGCTTTGTGTAATACCCCCTCCTCACGATTTTTTTTTCTTTTTTTTTATCAGACTGCTGTTTTTAGCCCCTTTTTTCAAAGTAACCATTGAAAATGTTCTCTCACAGTCTGTATTAGATACTTTTATGGTTAATGATGCTTTGGCAAGTTTGGAGACTAGTGGGTATTTCCCTGTTTGAAGATTTTTAGACCATAAGACTTCATTCAGTGTCAGCGTCAGCATTCTGTGAGAGAATCTTCTTTGCATCATCACTTACGATTAGTTACACCCATTTATCATCCAACTTTTGTTCATCTTCGTCTCTAGCAATTCAAGGAGTGGCTGTTGACGATAAGCTAACGTGTATGGTACATGACTGTCACTGCCTGGCTCTGAGTCAATGTCTCACTGAGCAACCGACTGTACATGAATTGGTCATGAACAATACACGAGAACGAACGAATGTATTTAAATCGTTGGGCAGTGCATGACACAATATCCCATTCTATTACATTTTTCAATAGTATTGCTTATTCTTTATGTTGATTAAACTGGAAAAAAATAAATTAATGAAAGTGAGATATATGCTTAAGTTGATTCGAGACATAGCAGAATTATGTTAGAAGATCAGTTATGCTAGAAATAATGGTAGACACTGAATTTGAGTCTAAATTAAGCAAAGGGAATATAGGCTGCTATATAGTCTAAAACCCTATAAAAGAAGAAAGAAGAAATTAAGCAAAAAAGCATAACTTTATGCTAAATTTATAGGTAGGTGATATATAAGTATATATGTAAACTTATACTAAATATAGGTGTTGATGAACATATCACTTACTTTAATCAGGTATACAAGAAACATTCATGTTCATATCCGTATTTATTCCTTTACAACCCAATTCTACAGTTATACTGATAAAAGAATTTATGTGTTATATTTTTACGATTACACATACACGCCAAGCCACTGACGTCATGGTCTATGGGCACATATCCAATATCCTCGTTTGACCTAAAAACCTTTCCTTCTCCATCTTATTTTTTTTTTTATCGTCCTATCTTATCCACTCCTACCTACCTGCCTGTTACGTTATCAGTCATTTGTTTATGTTGCTGCCCATTCATGTAGTGAAGAGCTGTTTAT
>NC_051402.1:2433736-2443736 GCF_015228065.2 Penaeus monodon
GAGGGAGAGAGAGAGAGAGAGAGAGAGAGAAGGGGGGGGAGAGGAAGAGAAGAAGAGAGAGGAGAGAGAGAGAGGAGAGAGAGAGAGAAGAGAGAGAGAGAGAGAGAGAGGAGAGGGGAGAGAGAGAGAGAGAGAGAGAGAGAGAGAGAGAGAGAGAGAGGGGGGGGGGGGGAAAAGAGAGGGAGAGGAGGGAGAGAGAGGGGAGAGAGAGAGAGAAGGGAGGAGAGAGAGGGGGAGGGGGAGAGAGAGGAGAGAGAGAGGAGAGAGAGATGGGGAGAGAGAGAGAGAGAGAGAGAGAGAGAGGGGAGGAAGGGGGGAGGGGGGAGGGAGAGAGGGGAGAGGAGAGAGAGAGAGAAGGGGAGAGAGAGAGAAGAGAGAGAGAGAGAAAGGGGGGAGGGGGAGAGAGGGGAGATGAGGAGAGGAGAGAGAGAGAGGGAAGAGGAAGAGGGAAAAGAGAAAGAGAAGAGAGAAAGAGAAAGAGGAGAGAGAGAGTGGAGGAGGAGAGAAAAGGGAAGAGGAGAGAGAGAGGGGAGAAGAAGAAGAAGAAAGAGAGAAGAAGAAGAAGGGAGAGAGAGAAGAAAAAGAGAGAGGGGGGGGAGGAATGAAAGACAAGAGAATTGCCTTGATCCGATTTCGACATTTCGTAATTTATTTTGCTTACACTCGAGTCCAGTGTAAACCACACACACACACACACACACACACACACACACACACACACAACAACACAAAAAACCAAACACACACACACACACACACCAAATTTTAAATTTCATATAAAACACAATACGATATATATGGTGCCTGTATGTCTCGCCGTCATTCGCAATTTTCAAACTCTAAAATAAGAAGTGAAATTTTGGTTTTCCAGTCTCTGAGGCTATGTAGTACCGTATGATTAAACTAGTTTAGTTTCGGCTCAGGAATTCTCTTGAGGAAACTGTAAAGGTTACCTTGGAAAGCCGCAGTTCTAGCGCCACTTATTCCTGTGCTGTGTGAGAAACATTGAAGAAATAAGCAGGTTTGTTTTCCATAATAGTATTAAATTTTAAAAAAGGGGGGGAAAAAAATTCCCAAAATCGTTTGAAGGTTAAAATATACAGACATTCCTGCTTTGGTGTGATTTTGTTAAAATATCCATGAAACTAGATTTAGTTATTTTTGTATAACTATAGCGATTGCAGTAACAAGGAAATTCTGATTTAGATGTATTGATCTTGAAATATCCACGAAGAAAAGAAGATATTTGAACTCACACTGCCAGTGATAATAAGCTTTCGCTGTCAATGGTTGTAACTGGATCAGGTTTGAAAAATATTTAATTTGCCTAAACACTCCTAAAAACTAAATAAACAGTATTGAACGATGTAAACCCTACATTGTATTAACGCCCCTACTTCACTCACACCAAAACATTTTTTGTCTAATTAACCTTGGATTTCAACCACAACAGGAAATAGATTTTAAAACTTCCAGACAAATAAATCGTTAGAAGAAGTAAAAACGGACGACCATAAAAACCCTTTCAAGTTAAAATAAAGTGGGGGGGAACTATTTTTCCTTCCTACAAAACGGACATTAAAATCAAGAGTAAAAATGAAATTTAAAAGAGTTTTCGTTGTGCGCAAAAAAAGGCCCCCAGGAAGTAAGGTTTCACTCCATGTTAGGTCAAATGTTCCTCCGCGCCCTTTCCTTATCGCTAAATCCCTCTTATCGTAATTTTTTTTTCTATCGAGATATCGAGATAATATTATTAGGTTTTGTAGGTCCAGGTGCCGATGCTACAGACCTTGAAAACTTTGCCTCGATCCTGCTTTGCTTTTCGTGGGTTACAGGAATCTGCGCAGTTGTGAAGCTTGGGGTACCTGTCTGACGCGTTTTTTTTTTTTATTACTGTTCTTATTCTTCGTTCTAATTTCTTTCTTCTTCTTTTTTATATAACCGTTTTTTTCTTTCTCTTCTCTTTTCCTTCTTCCTCTTCGTGTGTTTTCCCACAAGCTTCGCGTTTCCTCTTCATATTATTATTCTTTCGTTTTATTATTTCTTTTTTATTTATACTTCTTTCAGTAACGTGTTTTTCTTTCTTCCTTTTTTAAATTCTTAGTTCTATATATTTCTTCCTTTTCTCTATCCAACGACCAGATAGACTGACGCTTTGTAATCGGTATTTTTATTCGTATTAAAATTGAAGACAGTTTTAGGAATATCATTTACAACCAATGTCTCCATTGGCATTCCCCTTCCCTATCTCCCCTCAATCTTACCCACGATATATTTACTTTATAAGTATTAATAAATATTCAAATGAATCCACTTGAAGATAAAAATCTGCGTTTCCTATTTTGACTAATACAGTTGACTAAAACAGTTCATGGTTAGTATTTCTTTAAAAAAACAAACTACCACCCGTAATACTCCTCTTAATCCATGAAATATTTCCAAAATAACCAGGAATATCCAACTGAATTCACCTGAAAATGAAACAACCGAGACATTTATTTATTTAACAATGCCTTTCCCTTCATTACAATAACCCAACGCAGTTCATAACCAAACATTAAACACTTTAATCTTAAACTCTCCCATGAAAATATTAACCAAAATAACACAGTATTTCCAAAGGATTCCCAACCGAAAACATAAGCGAAACGAAACAAGCTGACTGCATGAGTATAAGCGTTCGGTTCGGCCGCGTTACAACCTCGTGTGTTGATCGTGGGTGGAGGTGCCACGCACTACGACAATAGACCACTGGCTGGTTATTACATCTGCTGTTCACGTGTTTGGTTCTTACTCTCTGGGTACGCCTTTGGTTGTTTGTTTGCGGTGGTTTGGTTGGTTTGTTACAAGAATATGCTTTGTCAGTGCCTTCCCATGCGTAGGTAGAATATGCTGCACGTAGGTTTGGTGGATATACAAGCACTCCAACACGCATGCATGGACTTAAATGCAAGCATTCATATATACCCTCTCTCTCTCTCTCTCTCTCTCTCTCTCTCTCTCTCTCTCTCTCTCTCTCTCTCTCTCTCTCTCTCTCTCTCTCTCTCTCTCTCTCTCTCTCCCTCCCTCCCTCACATACACGCGCATTCGCAAGCCCTCACACACATGTGGAATGTACACTTGCACATATAAAAATGATTAACAACATGCTTATATATCTAGTTAAATTGTTGTTCTGGTATCTTGGCCATTTACGTGTCTAACTCTCGTTCTAGTTGCATAATACCTACGAACGTATAATTGCAAAAAAAGGTTTGAATTATTCTTGTATAAGTATAGCCCTTCCATACTGATTAGATTCAGACAACAGCGGTTATAAGATCTAAGTCACTTGTATACAGTTCATTTCTGTGCTAGTCAAGCCAAACATTGCATCAGCTGATACATTAATACAAAAAAGTGCCAAATCTAACGCTGTTTTTAATCATATTGAAAATATAACAATGCCAAAGATTAACATAACATGTTATTATCTCAGTAATGAACATTTTATCGATGTCTCAAAAAAAGTAATAAATAAATCAAAGAAAAAAAATATATAGTAAAAATAAATAGGTAAATAAACCACGCACTATCCTGCGCATGACACAAACCGCTCTGTCATCTGATCGCCACCTCAAGAATAGCCATGGCGTTTGTCCTACATGTCATGAATGTCAACTAATTAATTCCAAATAAGGCGGAGTTGAATCCCTTATTAGATCGGAGTGTGAACGACCTGGTCTTGTTCATATTCCCCGTCTCTTTCGCTCTCTTCTCATCCGGTTTTTGGTCTGTCGTTCTTGCTGTTCCTGTTCAATGCTGGGCGTGTACTGCTTACGTCATAGTGCGTGTCTATAAGTGCGTTGAGTGCATATCTAGTCGTGCATTTTATTGCATGAACAGGGACTATTTTGTTCATGCATTTTCGTAGTACTAATAATTCGTTTTTATTCATGCGTTTCAAGTTGCGAACAAGACGTTTTTATTCGTGTAGTTTCAAAGTACTAACAATGCGTATTTTGAAGTACTAACAATACTAACAATGCCGCTGTATACTCGTGACAAAAAACTACAATTATTAATCTATCTACGCGACAGCATGATGGAAACAACCAGTGATGACTAAGGTCATTACATTTTCCTTCGTCTTATCAATAACCATTAGTCAGACACCCTGGAGAGTCTGCAGACCTCACATGCGTTGCTTCATGAATTCCCAAACACACCCACGCGCCTACCAATTATCTTTAATCTTATCGTACAAACAAACTCCGTCGTGCTTCTCTGCACAAAAGGGTGTCCTCCCTCTAATCTCCGCCACCTTAAGTTCTTCAAAATCACAAGATTGATCAGTGTCCTCTTCTAAAAGTTCGAACGTTTCCTTATTACTAGACCACTGTTAATTTCTTTTTAAAAAATCTAACGTTTCCTTAATCACAAGACTGATCATTGATTATCACTTCTAAAAGCTTAAACGGTTGTAATTATCAACAGAGCGACACATTTTTAAAATTCTTATAGAGGCTCAAACGTTTCCTTCCTCGATAGAGCGAACACTGTTCATCTTTTCTAACATCTCAAACGTTTTTCAAAACACAAAATCAACTCGCCCAGCCGCTACATTCGATCCAACACGACCTCGCGAAGTGAAGAATTCCTTATGGTGCTTCTGATACACGAAACATAAAAAAAAACAGCTTCGTAATCACCTGCTTCGAAGTTTCAACCGTTTCTTTTCCTCGCAGTTTTTAGAATCGCTGGTTTCAAAAGTCACTCCGTTTCATCGGCTTTTTTCGGAAGCATCAGTTGATAAGAAGTTTCAGCACCACTAGTTTCGCCTCGACGATCTTGAGCTACGCCTCTTTACTACTGCAAGACCGGATTACGAAGCCAGACTGTCAGATCGCTTCCTTGGTCGCAGGCAAAGAGGGTCATCGCCACCTGACCTAAAGCAGACGCATCCACCTGCGCAGAACGGTTTTCCAAGCCAGCCTCAGCAGGTCCTTTCACCTCCTGTCTCTCTCGTCTCTCAGTAAAACGTAATGACCGAAATATGTGCTCTTCCCCCTTGAATAGAAGGGTAAAGATGATTGAATACGTGATGTTTTTTTTATGTTTTTAAAGAGTAATGGGATAACGAGAGTATGACTATTTTCGAATAGGTAGTAAGATCAAGATTTAAAACAAATGAAAATCAATAAATTCTATAAGGTACGAATTACCAAAACACACAAGTATGTCATTAGTCAAAAAAGGATACATTTAAGGCACGTCAACAAGCAAACGTATACATATTTAAATGTCTTTTAAAGTCACAAAAAGAAGAAGAAAAAAATTGTCTTAACCTGCTAGAATCATCATCACGATCTCCTTCTGCGTCTTTCCTTCTTGCCTTGAATAATGCCGTGAAGGATGTACTAACCTTGGCGTACAACTTACGATCTCCGCTCCTGAAAATCACATACTTTTACACTACATCTTACAATCTCTACCCCAACTAACACCACGACGGTATTTGCAACGCCAGTAAAAAAATATTGTCGGTAAGATCTCGCTGTAGTGACGAATATAAAGTAAAATGATATAGTACGGGTTGGATTAATGGTATGCTACGGAGTGGTTGGTAGGTAGTTACTCTTAGTAATAGTGTTGTAGTTTACATTATGCATAATAATATCGAGGAGTAATTAGAAGTGCATTGATAAGAATGGCAATGACAACAATAATAATGAAGTCAACAGGAATAATAACCGTGTAATTAATGATACTGTTGATATTAAGAATAATAACATTAATGATGGCAGCAATACTGATAACGATGATGATGATCATATTTACAATACAAAAATAACAAATAGCAACAATAGCATTCATAATAAAAGCGATAATGCTAATGATGATGATGATGGTAATGATGTTAACAATAATACAGAGACTGCCATTATTATCGGCATAAAGTACAATATTACACGAACAGACTTGATTACTGCTGCATTATCAAAATCGAAAATGACAAAAAAATAACAAGACGCATGAGGTCAAGCACTCCGTGAGGCGAGCCGGGTCATGCACGGGAAGAAAGAGGTCACAGACGCCATCCCAGACATCACGATCATGCATAAATCATGCACTAAACCTTCACGCCTTTTGACAACTTCCAGGAAATTAAGGGCGGAAAGGAATTAAGCCTTATTTTAAAGCTTGAAAGTAAAAAAAAAAAAAAAAAAGCTAATATTCATGATCAAAAAGGAAGATTATGAGTGATGTGGACATGAGCAGGAGCGTAGGCGTGCATGACTGTCTCTGCCTGGCACGTCACCTCCTGAAGCTCGGTCTGTGAAATCGAGCGGGAAAGCGCTAGTTTGGACCCTGTCAATCCCCTATTTTTTTTCTGTTTATTGAAACCTGGACTTGTAAAATCGAGCGAGAAAGCGCTAGTTTGGGCCCAGTCCACCCGCTAAAAATTTTCCTATTTACCGAAGCCCATTTTGGACTCTGCCCATCCACCAAATTTCCTTCTATTTTACCGAAACCCAGTTTATAAATTCGAGCTCGAAATCGCTAGCTGGAGCCCCCGTGAAACTCGGTAAATTTCCAGTTATTTAGTTCTGGTCCATCCACTCAATTGAATTACCTCTCCCTTACTTCTTCAAGACATTGTAGTTACTCCTATTCAATCAATAACAATAACCAAAAACGAAAATATAACCCAATGCGCTATCCCAAACCCCCAGACAACCTAAATAACAAATGAATGATACCAATTCCAGCCGCATGATGAAGCAAGAGCCGCCAAGGTCACACACAACCAAAACACACGTCGAGCTGTACCGCCCCAGCATCTGTTCAGGTCTTAATGCTACGACGCAAAACCACGTTCGTAAAATTCGTGTCCATTTTTTTTTTAAAGCCCCCTTTTTATAAATGGTCTGAGTAAACATGAGTATAATCTGTTACAGTATTCGTGGTTGTGGTCTTATCTTTATCGATAGTGGCGTTCTACGTTTTTTTTCCCCCTGTTGGCGAATGGGTTGCATATGAATTAATGCGTTTAATATGAAAACTTTTTTTTTTTCTCTCTCTCTCTCTCTCTCTCTGTTTCTCTTTCTCTCTCTGTTTCTCTCTCTCTCTCTCTCTCTCTCTCTCTCTCTGTTTCTCTTTCTCTCTGTTCTCTCTCTCTCTCTGTTTCTCTTTTCTCTCTGTTTCTCTCTCTCTCTCTCTCTCTCTCTCTCTCTAACTCGACGAAAGTGAAAGTAGCAATGCAAGAACAAACACCTTTTCCACGTTTTCTTCGTGAATTTTATGATTAAAACTCCTTTTTTTCGAGATCATATGAGGATTAAGGAAAATATAAATAAATGTTAAAGTTCAGGTATTAATTGCATGAGTCTGCATAATGTGAACATTTCCTAATAATCATTTTCTAACGGGGAAAAAACGTCATAAATGAGAGAGAGAGAGAGAGAGAGAGAGAGAGAGAGAGAGAGAGAGAGAGAGAGAGAGAGAGAGAGAGAAACAGAGAGAGAAAGAGAAACAGAGAGAGAGAGAGAGAGAGAGAGAAAAATGAAATGAATAAAAAACGAATGAAAAGTGAATGAAATTATGAAAAAAGTGAAAAGTGAATGAAATTAAAAAAGTGAAATATGAATAAAATGAAAAAAAAGAAAGTGAAAAGTGAATGAAATGTTTTAAAAAACGAGTGACAATGAAATGAAATGAAAAGATTGAAAAAAAACAAGAAAATTAACTTATGCACAAGTAGTATAAACCTCTAAAAAAAAAAAAAAATCCACACAAACAATAACAGAGCGAAAACAAAAACACATCGTAGAGACAAAATAAAAGAAACCCACAAAAAGCGAACGAGGAAGAACGTGTAAGTAGGAAAACACTGAGAGTAAAGTTACACTATGAGGAAGGAGAGAGAGAGAGAGAGAGAGAGAGAGAGAGAGAGAGAGAGAGAGAGAGAGAGAGAGAGAGAGAGAGAGAGAGAGAGAGAGAGAGAGAGAGAGAGAGAGAGAGAGAGAGAGAGAGAGAGGAGAGAGAGTAAGAGAATGAGAAAGACATAGAGAGAAAGAAATGAGGAGGAACATCTTAACAAAATGTAAAAACAAAACATACATGGCAAATAAAGGTTAAGCAAAACTCAGGAAGAGCAAGAAACGTAAAAAAAAAAGAAAACAAGAAAAATAAGAAAAAAAAAACAAACAAAACAAAATATGAAGAAAACAAAACAAAGTAAAAAACAACAACAACAACAACAAAACGAATATAAGAAAAAGAGGAAAAACAACAGAAAAGGAGAAGAGAAAAGAAAAAAAAAGGAAAATAGAATAAAATCAGGAAAGACAGACGAAGATTGCACAAGAGGCAGCGAGCGAGTCGAGGCAAAACTGAGAGAACAGGAAGAGGCGAGACGTTGCAACGGAGCCCTAGCAGGAAGTTGCAAAGGCGCAGGATAAATGTGTGTGGGGGGGGGACGCCTTTAGGATGCGAGGAGTACCGTAAGGTGATAAAAGGACTTTGAAGATTATTAAGGACTCGAGGTAACGGTCAGTGACGTTTGCTGATCAATAGCAAATCATGAATCAAAATGGTTTCTCTGTGTTTATTATTATCAATATCATTATTTTATTATTATCAATGATATTGCTACTGTTGTTATTATTATCTTTATTGTTATTATTATTATTATTGTTATTATTATTATTATTGTTATTATTATTATTATTATCATTATTATCATCATTATAATAATAATAATAATAATAATAATAATAATAATAATAATAATAATAATTATTATTATTATTATATTTTTACGTCTAGCTCGTGTCATGGAATAAAAAGCGGAAGGAAAGACGCGAAGGGCTGGTCATTTCAGAGAGTCTAAATACGTCGAATACTTCCCGCTTTAAGCGTAGAAAATGTTACAGTCTCTCTCTCTCTCTCTCTCTCTCTCTCTCTCTCTCTCTCTCTCTCTCTCTCTCTCTCTCTCTTTCTCTTTCTCTTTCCTCTCTCTCTCTCTCTCTCTCTCTCTCTCTCTCTCTCTCTCTCTCTCTCTCTCTCTCTTGTGTGTGTGTGTGTGTGTGTGTGTGTGTGTGTGTGTGTGTGTGTGTGTGTGTGTGTGTGTGTGTGTGTGTGTGTGTGTGTGTGTGTGTCCAGTTATTCGTCTGCATTAGTTATTACACACACACACACACACACACACACACACACACACACACACACACACACACACACACACACACACACACACACACACACACACACACACACACACACACACAGACCTGGTAACTGTGACAAGCAGACAACGAATCTATTGCACAGGACGCATTAATCAAGGTACATACACCAGACCAGACCTCAAATGCGCAGTTTCTTCTCCATAAAACATTTTAAAATTCGTTTCGAACACGTATCCATGAGCGGAGAAATCAAAACAGTTCTTTGGCGTACGTGACTAACCGCCTATCCCTGGCGAACTTAAACTTAGATTAAAGTTATTTAAAGTAACGACCATCCTGCCTCCGCTAAGTTACATAAAGCCCCCGTGTGCTTTGCTGATAAGATATTCAGATGTTATGCAAAGTTACAAGCAGGCAGCGCGTCTTATACCTTGCTTCGTCACACGTGCTTTGGAGAAGAAGAAAAAAACAAAATTAAATGGCTTGCTTGTGTGAAACTTTCCCTGTTGGAAGAATGTTTCTCGTTATGTGTTCCTCCGAGTAAGGCTAGCAGGCTGTGCTAGAAATCGCGCTAAAATGCAGACGCGCTTAAATCACTTATATAGAATTATGTTTATGATGGCATTTGCTTTTCATCTGTCCAGTTATTTAGCTGCTTTTAAAACACCTGGTTTCATCCTATCTGTATAGCCCGGAGCTAGGCGACATAGACAAAAAAGATTCGATTGCGTTCGAAGAAACGATAGCATTAACACCCGCTAATATCTAATATATGCTTGCGAGGGAATTTTCAGATGCTCCAGCCAGGGTAGCTCGATCTCGCCTTG
>NC_051402.1:2456236-2463736 GCF_015228065.2 Penaeus monodon
CCAATAACAGTCAATGTATAACTTTACAGCAATATTGGTAAAAAACGAAAAAATATGTCTGGGCGAGGATAAATATATTATGGTAAAAATACTGGAAAACATAATATAGGTACCCTACTTTAAATGGGGGCAAAATTCCTCTGAATGTACCGAAAATAAAAAGGTAAAACATACATACAAAAACAAATAAGTACATAAATCCATATGAAATTGAAGGGGCAAAAGGGGGGATACCAACACACACACACACACAAACACACACACAAAAACCACCAACAAAAAACAATATATATAAATTATATAATATATATATAAATATATAATTTTTTATATAAAAGGAGAGAGGAAGAGGGAGAGAGAGAGAGAGAGAGGGAGAGAGAGAGAGAGAGAGAGAGAGAGGAGAGAAGAGAGAAGGGAGAGAGAGGAAAATGATAAATCTGAAAAAAAAACAAAAAACAAAAAAACCAAACTGCTTTAAAAGGGAAAGGGGGGGGGGGCACCCGAGACGAGAGAGAGATAAATCGAGAGAGTCAACCCCATCTCAGAAAAAAGGTCATAAAACCGTGACTTGCTTGACCGCGCCATTCGGCTCCACCACCGACGTGCCCCGCCTCCGCTGCCCGACCTTTTTCCCTTTGGGGTTTTTTCCCGCAAAATCTCGAAGACAATGAAAGGGCCCCTCGCTCTCCTCCTCATCGCCCTTCTGGCCTCGTGCGGGCTGGCGGCGCCCATGATCTCCAATGCTGTGGAGGGTAAGCGTTTATAGTGTATCTATTTTATATATATATATATATATATATAATTTTATATTATTATATATAAATATATATATAATATTTATTATGTTTAGTCTCTTAATGCCATTTTAAAAAGTTGTTAGGAAAACGTATTTATTTTCTTAATAAGGCCCCGTTTTTTTCAGCAAAAGTATTGTTTTATTATCATAACGTGACATCGTTGAAATGCACGCTTTTATTAGATTTAATTTCCCTCTAATAACTCGCTAAATGATTAATCATTGTTTTTTTCTATTATTTGCACGAATTTTTAAAAAATAATTTTTTTTAATTTTCATTTCTTGCATTGCTTACAGCGGCTCACCGATTTTTTGTTTCTTTTTGTTGAAAATTATATCATATAATTCGTTTTCTCTAAAACTATTTTTTTTTGCGTATTTTTGTCTAATTTATCATATTTTTTCATGTGTTTTAGTCTAATTTATAATTTTTCATGTGTCTTAGTCTAACTTATTATCATTTTTTTCATGTGTTTTTCATTAATTATTATCTTTCTTTATGTGTTTTCGTCTAATTTATTATTTTTACGAATTTTAGTCTAATTTATCATCCTTTTTTCACGTGTTTTAATCTAAATCACTGTCATTTCTTCACGTGATATCTTTAATGAGTAATAACCTATCCCTTTTCTCCACCACAGAGAGCTCCTTCACCCGCGGCTTCCGAGAGAACGCCGGTCTTCCTCCAGCAGACGATTACTCCATCACCATCGAATACGCGTTTCCCATCTATTCCTTCCACATTCCTTTTAAATTCGCTAGTTAATGTCTCTCCACAATCCTTTGGAATTCGCTAGTTATTGAGGCGGAATCGTGATATTTTAAGCCATTTTCGACTACGTTTTTTGAAGACTGTGGAGCACGTGGCATAAGCACAAGAACATGTTTGTCCAACGTGTTTGGAAGATTTCGCCGATAGATGTCTCCTTATGAAGATCCTATATAAGTGGAGTTTGATTTTTTAAATAAGGGATGTGATCCTTTTTTGTGCTGTATGAATGTATTTATTGGTTCCTCTTCTTGTTTATTATTTATTTTGTAATTAAACTGTTAAAATGAATTATCTTTCAAACCTTCGAAGATGAAAGTATTCAGGACAGAATATGATCAAAGACTAAAAAAAAATAACAAAAGCTCGTGCTAAAAGATTGAAAGGTTTCCCTTGTAAAGCTGTAATCAAAGGAAACTAGAGCGTTCTATAAGGTTCACAGAAAACGTAAGACTATAAGATAAGAGAAACAATCTTTTGGCATTAAAATTAAAATTAACAAGAACAACAGCAAAAAAAGAAAAAAAGAAAAAAAACTTTAAAAAGATAGAAAAAGAGAAAAAAAAAGGAAAAAAGGGACTTTTTTCTTTTTACTTAGTGAAACAAACGGTTATCCTTACATCCTAAGTGGACTCCCATAACACGTACGAAAACTATGATATGTTAATAGAACAAATTATTACAGCGCTTTAATTATAGTGAATAATCACACACAGAATACACAGTAATTTTACAATACACAATTATGCTCCCGAAAAAAACATCTTAAAAACAGATTGTTGAGTGAAATCTCGTATCTCTGAAAACAAAATATATCATATATGACCATTATCTTGAACTTAATAAAAAACCTTGCTTGGACCACCACAGTCTCAGCTGACGGTGCAAAACACTCACACATCCTATGTTATTGTTGCGAAATTCCTGCATTTCTCCCAAAAAATTAAATACTAGTCGTTCTTGATCATCACTACATCCTGTTCCGGAACATCTGGGTGTCTGTATGTCTGAAGCACAGGGCGGTAGGTGTCTGTAATATATAATGTACCAGGGTATGTGACGTTGGTTATTAGGTACCCCAATCTACCTTTCCATTTGTTTCTTTCTGCAATCGTGGTTCTTGCGGTGAATGACAGAAGGGAGGGAACTTACACAAGAAATGTTCACAAGAGATTACAGAAATCTACGTTTTAAGTATAAACACACTAAAGGTACGTTACGCTTGGTGTGGTTATCGCTTAACGATGGTCGTTCATGGCTTAGCGATGAACGTCAAACGATTGTTTAGAGAACAATTTTTTGGTTATGAATGGGTCTGCTTCATCGTCGATTAATCGCACGGCTTGGGCTGAATGTAATCGCAGTCGCAAACGATCACTTGAATGACAAGGAGTACCTGCGTCATCATGGCTCCCAAGTTTTCCGATGAACGGGATGGGATGCCTTGTGGAGGGACAAATTCTGGAATATTCCCTCTGCATTCCTCAATTCAAACATCAGTTTATTTATTCATTTATTTACTAGCATTTTTCCGCGTACATTTCCCCGCCTCTTCTACTAGAAGAAATTTAATTAACAGCCTCCTTCTACTCAACTTGCTCAAAGCCATTTTCTCGCGACATTCCCTTCCTGGAACATGACGCCGCGTTACCGAAAAACACTAAACACTAAATACTGAACACTGAACACTCAACACTCAACACTCTACACTCACCAACACTCAACAGTCAACACTAAACAATAAGCTGTCTCATCGAAAATCGCAGACTCGCAGACACAGACTCTCGCAACAAAACAGAATACCCTCTGAACGGATATTCATGCTGACAAGTGTCAGAAAAGGTATTAAAGGAGAATGATTATCTTTCCAATATAAGACCGGCTTCGATTATATATCTCCGATGTATTCGAAACCGGTCAGATACATCTTTTGTATTGTGAAGACATTCATTCTCACTCATACCTTTTCTACAAGTAGGCCTACGCCCTCTGTTATCGTAGAGCGATAATCACTGAACAATCGCCATAGAGCGAGAGAGAGAGTCAGTCACCCAGTCGACCGAGTTAGATTTTTAGGAAGAAATATTTTATTCTGAGCTCGGAATATAGGCTGTTAGACAGAGAGAGAGAGAGAGAGAGAGAGAGAGAGAGAGAGAGAGAGAGAGAGAGAGAGAGAGAGAGAGAGAGAGAGAGAGAGAGAGAGAGAGAGGAGAGTGGGTATATTTTCATAAATATATATATATATATATATATATATATATATATATATATATATATATATATTTTTTTTTTTTTTTTTTTTTTTACTTGAAGATGCCGGAATTCTCGAATGCATACCATGTCTGCTGTGTTTATTTATTTATTCTTTAATTATTAATTGTCTTTACTCATAGATGGCTCCAAAAGTGCTTTATCACGAGGGAGTCAGTTACTAGTAAAATCTTTCTCACCTGTTTACTCTTTCCTTGACTTTAAGAAGAAAAAGACTATTTTTATTGCTATTATCTTAATAAAAATTTGCGGTGTTAGTAATAATAATAACACTATAAGAAAAATATTTTCTCAATAATTCAAGCAAAGGAGAAATTAGGTTAGGACACGTAGCCCTACGAATTGACTCCTTAACGTCCTTCTAGAACCATCTACGTCCAAACAATATTCACAAAATAAAACCACAGTCAAGAGAGCAAGTAAAAATACCGAGAAACAATAGATAAAAAAAAAAGAAAGAGCAAATCTGCATAGCTACCACAGGGATACGGAGGCAATTTAAATTTCATTCAACCAGACAGCTATTTCACCCGAATTTTACGGTCAACGAGAATCTTTAATCTATAATTGTATTAAAACTTCGTTAAATACCACCATACAGTTATAACCTTACAAAAAAAAAATAAATAAATAAAAGTAAAATGACGTGCTGAAACTAGTAATAATAGAAGATAGAAATAATACTATGGTATAAACAACCCGTTCGCAGATATTCACAAATAAGTTTATATAGAGATTATATATTTTACTTCATGTATGTAAATTCGAAAAAAATGGAGATTATACATCATTCAGGATTTTTTCCCATGATTATAATCTCGGAGAAATTTGAATACGATGTAGACGAAGGAAGTAAGATTTAAGAAAAAAAAACATATAAAAAAAACACACAAAAAAAATCTTAAAATCCCCCCCCAAAAAAACTTAAAATCCAAAAAAAAAAAAAAAAAACCGTTTTAAAATCCCAAAAAAAAAGTTTTAAAATCCTTAAAAAAACTTCTTAAAACCCTTAAAAAAACCCCTCAAAATCCTTTAAAAAAATCTTAAAATCCTTAAAAACAAAAACTTCTTTAATAAAAAAAAACAAAAATAAATAAATAAAATAAAATCCTTAAAAACAAAAAACTTCTTAACTCCCCCCCCCCCAAAAAAAAAAAAAAAAAAAATCATAAAATACTTTTTAAAAAAAAGTCTTAAACTCCCCCCCCCAAAAAAAAAAAAAAAAAAAAAAAAAATCGTAAAATACCTTTTTCAAAAAACGTCTTAAATCCCTAATGCCTTTCTTCCGCCTCCCAGAGCCTCTCCGGAAGCCGCCCACGTGCTGCTCGCGGGCGCCCGGGTGACCTCGCGTGACCTCGGGTGACCTGAGGGACGTGCAGGAGCTTCCTGACATCTTTATTGACGTTTTGTGTTCTCTTCTTTCTTGTAAATTTGCATATTGAGGAAAATATATATGCTTCGTAATAGTGGTAACAATAATAATGGTAATACTGATTGTGAAAATTATTATCATGGTAGTAATGATTATAACAGTAATAATTATGGTAATGATCATAATTGTAATAATAATTATAACAATAATGATTATAATGATAAAAATTGTATTGATAACAACAACAACAATATTAATAATAATAATAGTAATAATAATGTAAATAGCAATAATGATAAAATAATAATAACAATGCTAATAATAATAATAACAATAATAATAATAATAATAATAGAAATAATAATAATAATAATAAAAAAAATAATAAAAATAACGATGATATATATGATCATGTGAAGTTCGGTTTGTTTTATTTTGTTGTTTACAGAATGTTTAAAATTGATGGAAATTGATGTGTTTATTTGTTTTATCATTGTTGTAGCCTGTTTTTTTTTTTTTTTTTTTTTTTTTTTTTTTTTTTTTTCTCGATGGAATAGTTTGTAATATCATTATCTGTTGTAGTTGCTCCTGTTTTATTTTCATTATGATTGTTACTGTTGTTGTTACTATTATAATTGCTAATATTATCATTATTGTTAATATTATTATTATTAGTGTTATTGTTATTATTATTATTTTTATTATTATCATTATTATTACTGTTGTTGTTGTTGTTGATATCATCATCATTATTATTATTTTCATTATCATTATTATTATTTTCATTATCATTATTATTATTTTCATTATCATTGTCATTATTTTTACAATTATTATTATCACTATCGTTATTACTATTATAATTATTATCGTCATTATCGTTATCATTATGATCAGTTTGATCATTATCATTGCTATCATTATTATTACCATTATCACTATTATCATTATTATCATAATTATCATTATCATCATTATTATCATTATTATTATCATTATCATCATCATTATTACCATTATTATCATTATTATTATCCTTGGTAGTAATAATAATGATAATGGTAGTAATAATAATGATAATGGTAGTAATAATAATGATGATGGCAGTAATAATAATGATAATGGTAGTAATAATAATGATAATGGTAGTAATAATAATGATAATGGTAGTAATAATAATGATAATGGCAGTAATAATAATGATAATATTAATAATGATGATGATGTTGATGATAGGTTTCTGTTGTTGCTTTGTGTTTTTGTTTATATTCTCAGTTAACGTTTATATTTGTATAGCTGTATAATAATTTGCAATTCAGCCAGTGCAGTTATTTTTTATCTTTACATAAGGGTCTGTTTTAGATTCGAAATATTGATGCTCACGAGCATAACAAGTCAATAAGCACTGTAAATTATTTTTGGTTTATAAGAAGTAAAACTCTCTTGGCATCACTCTGACAAAGTGACCTACAAGACAAACATTTCTTTTGGGACAGCTTGCGTGTGGGTCAAGTGAGGTGAGCATCTGCCCCCCCCGGCACCACAGAACATCCGGTGGGCCTCCTTCCGGCCAGTAGCAGTGGCAGTGTCCCGTCTTAAGTCCCGCCTCCGCCCGACGCCGCTCTCAGTGTCCCTCGGCAGCCATGGAAGCAGCACGTGTCCTCCTTCTGAGTCTGGGCGCCGTAGCGCAGGCAGGCCTCCTGGTGCTCGTCGTCGGCGCCATCGCCCTCCGCCGCTACAGGCTTCGTCGGTCGCCCTCGCCCTCCCTGCTGACCGTCAGCCCTTCGGCCCCCTCTGAAACAGAGGCCGACGAGGCGCCCGAGATCGTGTGCCTCAGCCCTCCTTCCACGCCCAAGTTCAGTCCCTTCGGAACGGCCAGGGTCCCCGCCCGCTCCCTGGGCCCGCCACGCCCTTGGGCACGAGAGAAGGCTCTGCGCGGCCCGTGTGCCTCGCCCTGGAGGAGGTCCTCGCCCTCAGCCCGGCGCCGCTCTTCGCCAGGCCGCCTCCCAGGACGTCGCGGCCGAGCGAGCGCCTCTTCAGGAGCAAGCTGGCGAACCTCTTCAAGGCGAGAAGAGCCGACGCCAGGGGCTCGCCGGTGACCCTCCTTCGGGTGGCGCGGCTGCCCTCCTCGAGCTGCCCCTATGATCTGTGAAGGTTCAGTTATTTAAAATGTGTACATCTGTAATAAAGATAACGAAGATAGCCTTTTTACTTTGTGTGACCTCTAAAGCAAAAGTAAACTTAGAAAGGAAAACCATAATCAATCTACGAGTGATTCTGCATTACATAGTG
>NC_051402.1:2468736-2483736 GCF_015228065.2 Penaeus monodon
TTGTGTTGATACTTATTCGAACAAAAGTCGCTGGATATTATTATCGATTTCATCATTGCCATTATTATCATGCCACAACTTTTGAGCTTCACGAAGCTCAACAGAATGTTTCATCTGCTGTTCATGATGAACAGTTTGTGAGACACACAAACATGCATATGATATATATTTAATATATACATGAAAAAATATATGTATATGTATATATATGTATATTATATATATATATATATATATATATATATATATATATATATATATATATTGTGATGTGTTGTGTGTGTGTGTGTGTGTGTGTGTGTGTGTGTGTGTATGTGTGTATTTATATATAACATGTGTATACATATATATACTACATATATATATATATATATATATATATATATATATATATATATATATATATATGAATATATATATGAATGGTAAACACCGCATTGATGTTTTGGTAGAAAAACCCACAATGCGCAAACTAGATTTATTAAAAACGAAACAATAGTTTCAAAAACCTCCAAGAGGATTTCGAAACTTCTGTCTCGTTTTAGATAAATAAATATATATATATGTATATATATTTACATATATATATATATATATATATATATATATATATATATATATATATATATATATATATATATACATATATATATGCGCGCGTGTATGTATGTACGGATACACACAAACAAATCTGGGCGCCATACCAACACGTGCCGATAATCCCCTTTCTCCTTGTCAACCAACAACGCATTGTAACAAACAGATAAACAGCAAAGGTTATGCATGCCACGATTATAACTATTTTCTGAATTCGTATAGATGTAAATATTTATTTTAAAAGTTAAAGGGAATAATATGTAAATATAGAGACATCGTGCAACTATACTTATCTTAGAAATATTTACATGGGATTTGTTTTCGTGAAAAATGGTAATGTCTTGTTCAAAGTCATATTAAAAAAAAAGCAAAAAAACAAGAGAGGTTCCATTGCATTTAAAACATTATCTCACCTAAGGAAATATCTTTCATTTTCTTAATTAATAATTCTAGACTAACCCCTTTTCTCTATGTGTCTTTAGTGAAGGCGATACATATATTTAATGCCACAGACTTTGGCTGTCAACAAGGGTGGTGCCTCGTCAGGACATTGCCTTCTAGGTCATGCATCTCCTAAGGCAAGTCTTGACCTACGCTTATATACGCAATGGTGAGTGCAATGTATTTTAAAATAAGTTACAAAAGAAAAAAAAGAAGAAAGAAAGAAAGAAAGAAAAAAAAAATATATATATTAACTAATACGTTACTCCTCGAAAAAGCAATGGGTCACCTTTTTTATTTATTCATTTATTTATTGATTGATTTTTTTTTGGTGGGAGGGGAGGAAGGGTAATGATTAGTTCTTATTAGTATACATTCTGCATCGTTATTTCTGTAAGACCTTTCATTGTTGCAAGACTTGCAAGCAATAGTCGGAATTACGTAACACGATGAATTCAGTGAAACAATGCCCCTTTAAATAAATATAAATATATAAATAAATAAATAAATAAATAAATAAATAATAAATAATATAATATATATATATATATATATATATATATTCTCTCCCTCTCTCTCTCTGCTTGTATATTGTGCAGTACAACCAAGTTAGCAAATTGTAATAAAATTTAACATTATCCATTTAGAATATATTTCCCACAAAGGGACATAAAGATATATAACTGCTTTTATTACATTAATAAAAAAAGTTACCAGGAAATTCAAAGATTACTTATTAATAATAATGATAAAAAAAAACACTCATTGGGTTAGTTATTTTATTCACTCATTACTAAACAGATAATGAGAATCATAATTTTGCTTTTGAAATTTATACACATTTCCACTGCTACACTGGAAGGGACAAGAGTGAGAGAAAGAATGACTTAATTGCAATAAAGCTGAAGGATCAAACCTTTATTGTTTTTTTATCGGATCATCGTGCTCGGGGTTTCCAAGTTAACGAGTAAAGTTATTGGTTGTGGCTTGACTCCTACTAATGTATCCATCTGTCTGTCTATACCCACACGCACACGTATATGTACACGCATACATGCATATACGCATACACGCACACGCACACACGCACACACACACACACACACACACACACACACACACACACATATCCATCATTTTATCCTTATTTTTATCTATTATCTGTTTTTTATTCTTGATTTTCGTGTTTTCTTGTTTAATATAGTTCTTCCCTTTCTTACGGTACGTTTTCTTCGTTTTTTCGTTAAATATCGGTCTGTTTACTTGTTAGTCTTTGGATACAGTTTTAACGAATGATCATTTTCCTTATTTAATTCAATTACAAATAAATCGTATAAATCTTTGATTATTAGGATAAACATTCTTATCATTTTTTTTGTTTTACTGCTGTTTGAGATTTGCGAAGTTCTGGCTTCGCCCGGGCCTTTCACTTATGGCCCGGCCTGTGTCAGCTTTCTATGGCTGTACATTATTTCTCGTAAAAGAAAAGAAAACATATTATCACATTTTACTATGTTTATCGTAACGTTCTCGCCATTAAACAGTTTGAAAGAAAACGCGGTTAATCTTTACTGTATGGACGCACTAAGCTAGGGCAAATTGAAGATGATATTCTTGCAGAGAACAAAAAGTTACAGTCGTCGGTACAGGAACTAATTTGCAGACACGAAAGGTAACGCCACAAATTAAGGAAGAAGGTCACGGACAGCGCCGCTCACAGCCAAAGTCCACTAGCGGTTAAGTCCACTCGCTCGGTGCGAAAGAGTAAGTTTCCGCGCAACTCGCACGCCGTCTTCTGTCGTACTGCGCACCTACGTCATCACAGTGTCACGACCAATCAGGTGGCGGCAGTTTATCAGAGATTTTAATTGCTCATTTTAGCTTTAGTATAATATTCCAAACATGATGAAAATATACACGGCCATCTATTTACTGTTCATATATATTCGCTTTTAGCCGTTTTTACGTTAAAATATTGTTTCCATGTTTATTTTCTCAAACCTAACAAGATTTTTTATTGCTTAACTACTCAAACCAGCAGTCAGTGCTTAAGCTATTTCGAGTATGCAGTTAACACCTGCACATTTCTGGAATACATCGGTGACCTGCCTCATTCTTGTCAGTGACAATGACTGATGTGTGTCATATGTGCTTTGGTGGTGTATTAGACTTCCACTCTAAATTTCAAGGAAAAACAGAAAACCTTATCATTTTTTTTTAGAATCATGGACTTTTATTAACTGAAAAAAATGTGAAAAGTGTAGTGCGATTTGTAGACAAGATATTAAGAACATCCAAGGATTCCAATCAAAGACTGCATCGGTTCCTCCTTGCCGCTGCTCATTTGCACCCTCCGCAGTAAGGTACGTTGTCATATCATATTCGTTTTTTGTTTTCTTTTGTTTTACACTGCAGAAGAGATAAAAGAGGGGGGTCCTTGGCTAAGTAAATAAATATACTGGTAAGACAAGTGAAAAAACAGACCTGTTTCAAGCTCTATCTTGCCGTGCATATCGAGGTGAAGAGAATGTTTGCCGGGGGGTGTTGGGGGGCAGAGCCCCCCATCAACCACGCCCAGTCACGGCAACTTGGATTGTGGAGTAAATTTTGTGTCGTTAACCGTGTGCGCATCTTGCTCTTTCCTAATTTTTATGGCGGGCAGAATCGAACACTCGTATTCTTTTTCATCATAAATATGAAAATTGGCTCCGAAAAGTCGCATTCTATGATCTTCGTAAATATGAAATTTGGCTCGCATTTCCGAAAAGTCAAATTTCTTTGCATTCATCATTTCCTTTGGTCATTTACTGACACTCAAATCAAACTGAGGCCACTCTATACTCCCCCCCCCCCCAAACCCCCGGTTCCCCGCGTGTTCATACCGTATAGAATTACCGTATTTTGATTAGTGTTTGTAATTTCGAGTTCTTGTTATATATGTATATATATATTTATTTATATTCGATCTTATCTTGTTTCTTGGAAGTAAGTTCTCTATATTTTATTGCCGTTTTCTTTCATTAAAAAAAAATCCTTTTAATGTCATTTTTACAGTTACTTTTAACTTCATTTTGATACGTTTTTGAGTTCTGGGCTTAATATGCGTAAGGCCGTGCGGAATACTTTCATACTTCATCATGTGTATAAGTTTGTGTGTGTTTTTTGTATGTTTAAGCATATATGCACACATGCAAACGAACACACACACACACACACACACACACACACACACACACACACACACACACACACACACACACACACACACACACACACACACACGCACGCACGCACGCACACACAAACACACACACACACACACACACACACGCGCGCGCGCGCGCGCGCGTATATGACCACTGAGCGTCTGTGCAGAACAGGAAATGACTCTCTGGCTCCAACTCGGCGGTTTTGGCATCAGTGTCTATTTTCTCCTTCCGTCTGTGTCTCGCATCTCATTCTCTTATTCTAAAGAGAGAGAGAGAGAGAAGGAGAGAGAGAGAGAGAGAGAGAGAGAGAGAGAGAGAGAGAGAGAGAGAGAGAGAGAGAGAGGGAGGGAGAGGGAGAGGGAGAGGGTGAAAGATATTTGATAAAAAAAAAAAATACAGAATATGCCCTGCAAAAAACAGGGTAAGATGCTATAGCATCTATCCAAACTGGCTATGCTTATAATATATATATATATATATATATATATATATATATATATATATATATATATATATATATATATATATGTATATGTATATATATATTACAAATCACATCAAAAACAAAACCTATGTCTATAATAGAATAAATGTAATCAATAATGGCCGGTGTCTCGACAGTGCTGTTTGATCGGTAAGATGCAGTTACCGAGCAACAAAGTAAGCAATGCCTAAGATAATGCGACTTGGGCGCCTTCCACATTTTGCAGTGGTGATATGAGACTGACTTTGCCTCCAAAATTGCATCCTCTACATAATGTTTAGTGTACTGGTTAGTGTAACTTGCCCTCTCCGAGGCAATCCATTATAGACTTTATATGTTTTTTGCACATCATTACTTCCATAATACCAGATAGTACTATGTCCATTTTTCTTCATTTTTTTCTGTGGTCCATACCTGGCCCTCTTTATCTTGAAGACAGGTGAAAACACGTTTTTTTTCAATTGTTTAAGAGATAATGGTACTGCATAGTATGGTTCTTCAGTTTTGCTAACTGATCCACCTTGTCACAAGTTGATATTCCTATATGAGAAGGTATCCAGTATAGTGACACTTGTATACCCTGCTCTGACAGACTAGAAATTTGGTGAAGGATATTCCTAGTTACTATGTTTCCTGGACTAAATGCAGCAAGTCTAAAGAGTGCCCCTTGGCTGCCAGAAAAGACAGCTAGGTGTCGCTGCTGTTCACTACCTTTTTTGATGGCATGGTATATGACCACTGACTCGGCATCAGTTGTGCTTGCCCGGTTGGAAATTCGCACACTTTCTTTAAGAGAAATATCAGGAATTAATACTCTAATCCCAGCTGCTCCGTGAGGATCAGTAGAGGTATCACAGTAAATTGCAAGGTGGGGGGGAGGGGTATCATTAGGGGGATGGAGAATTTCGTCTATATTTTTCAGGTAAATGGCCTTTTAATTGTTACTGAAGTCATGGATTTAGGATCGTGCCGATTGGTGGGTCGGGGTTTGATACGACTATTAATTGAAAGGAAGTCTAGCTCTTCCTTCATGACAAGAACTTTAGCAGTCATTGGGCTAAAGATAGAGAGAGAAGTATATATATATATAATATATATAATATTTAAAATTATAAATATATAATATATATAAAATTAGAGAGAGAGAGGAGAGAGGGGAGAGGAGAGAGAGAGATATGATAGATATGATAGAGATAGATAGAGAGATATAATGAGTATAATTAATTATAATTTATAATTAATTTAATATAGTTTTATTCCACTACAATGGATGTTCTTGGTGTAAAAATATTGTTGTTTCATTTTCTTCAATTTTCCCCCCGTGGCAAGGGAATTTTTTCCGGGGTTTCCCTCCACTGGCGGCGAGGATTTTGGTATACGATAGAGATGGATTTTTATTTAATATATATATAAATATATATATATAATATATATTATATAAGAGAGAGAAGAGAGAGAAGAAGAGGGAAAGGGGGAATAGAGAGAGAGAAAAAGAGAGAAAAAGAGATCTAGATAGAGAGCGGGAGGTAGATAGAGAGAAGAGAGAGATAGAAAATAGAGATAGAGACTGTATGAGAAAAAGGAATGAAGGAGAGAAAGAGAAAGGAGAGAGATGGAGGAGACAGATGGAAGGAGAGAGATATGGAGAAGGAGGGAGGGAGAGCGACAGGGAGAGAGAGAGATATAGGGAGAAAGAGAGAGAGAATTAGAGAGAGAGAAAGAAAGAATTAGAGAGAAAGAAATACATGGTTACAGAGAGAGAGAGAGAGACAAAGAGAGAGAGGAGGGGGAGAGAGAGAGAGGGAGAGAGGGAGAGAGGGGAGAGAGAGAGGGAGGGAGGGAGGGAGGGAAGGGGGGAGGGAGGGAGAGAGGGAGGGAGGAAGGGAGGGAGAGAGAGGGAGGGAGAAGGAGAGGGAGGGAGAGCAGGGAGAGGGAGAGGAGGGGGGGGAAAGAAGGGAGGGAGGGAAAAGGGAAAAGAGGAGAGAAGGAGGAGAGAAGAGAGGGGGAGAGGGAGAAAGGGGGAGGAGAGAGAGGGAGAGGGGGGGGGAGAGAGAGGGAGGAGAGAGGGGGGAAAAAAGGGGGGGGGGGGAGAGAGAGGGAGGGGGGAGGGGGAAAAAGAGAGGAGAGGGAGAGAGAGAGAGAGGAGAGAGGGAGAGGGTGAGGAAAAGGGAGGAGAGAGAGAGGAGAAAAGGGGGGAGAGAGGGGGAGGAAAAGGGGGAAAAAGGAGAGGGAAGAGAGAGGGGGGAGAAAGGGGGGGAAAAGAGAGAGAGGGGAGAGAGAGAGAGAGGGAGAGAGAGGAGAGGGGGGGAGAGAGAGAGGGGGAGAGAGAGAGGAGGGAGAGAGAGAGAGGGAGAGAGAAAAAGAGAGAGGGGGAAAAGAGAGAGAAAGGGGGAAAAGGGGAGAGGGGGGGGAGGAGAGGGAGGGAAAAAGGGGGGGAGAGGGAGGATGGGAGAGAGAAAGGGGGGGGGAGAGAAGGGGGGGAGGGGGAAGGGGAGGGGAGAGGAGAGGGAAAAGGGAGAGAGAGAGAGGGGAGGGAGAGAGGAGAAAGGGAAAAGGGAGAGAGAGAGAGGGAGGAGGAGAGGAGGGGGAGAGAAGGGGGGGGGGGAGAAAAAGGGGGGGGGGGGAGAGGGGAGAGGAGAGGGGGAAAAAGAGGAGGGAAGGGGAAGGGGGGAGAGAGGAGAGGGGGGAGGAAAGGGGAAGGGAGGAGAGAGAGAGAGAGTGAGGGAGGGGGGGAGAGAGGGGGAGAGAGAGAGGGAGAGAGAGAGAGGGAGAGAGAGAGAGGGAGAGAGGAAAAGGGGGGAGAGGAGGGGGAGAGAGGAGAGGAAGGGGAGAGGAGAGAGGAAAAGGGGGGAGGAAGAGGGGAGAGGAGAGGAAGGGGGGAGAGAGGGAGGGGAGAGAGAGAGGGGGAAGAGAGAGAGGAAGGGGGAGGGAGAGAAAGGGGGAGAGAGAGAGGGGGAAAAAGGAGAGGGGGGGGAAAAAGGAGGGAGAGAGAGAGAGGGGAAAAAGGGGGGGGGGGGGAGGAAGGGGAGAGAGGGAGGGAGAAGAGGGGAAAGAGAGGGGAGGGAGAGAGAGGAAAAGGAGAGAGAGAGAGAGGGGAAGGGGGAGAGAGAGGGGGGAGAGAGGGGGAGGGGAGAAGGGGGGAGAGGAGGGAGAGGGGGGGGAGAGAGGAAAAGAGAGAGGGGGGAGAAGGGGAGAGAGGGAGAGAAAAGGAGGGAAGGGGGAGGGAGAGAGAGAAGAGGAGAGAGGGGAGGGGGAGAGAGGAGAAGGAGAGAGGGGGGAAAGGGGGAAAAGAGGGGAAAAAAAAAAGGGGGGGAGAGAGAAAAGGGGGGGGAGGAAAGGGGAGGGAGGGGAGAGAGAAGGGAAAAGGGGAGAGGGAGAGAAGAGGAGAGGGGGGGGAAAAGAGAGAGGAGGGAGAGGAGGGAAGAAGAGGGAGAGAGGGGGGGAAAAGAGAGGGAGAGAGAGAAAGGGGGGGAGAGGGAAAAGAGAGGGGAGAGGAGAGAGGGAAAAGGAGAGGGAAGAGAGGAGGGAGAGAGGGGGGGGGAGAGAGGGGAGAGAAAGGGGGGGGGAAAAAGAGGGAAAAGAGAGAGAGGGAGCGATAGAGGGGAGAGAGAGAGGGAAAAAGGGAGGGGGGGGGGAGAGAGAGGGAGGGAGAGGGAGAGAGGGGGAGAGAGAGAGGAGGGAGAGAGAGAGAGGGAGAGAGAGAGGGGGGGAAGAAAGGGGAGAGGAGAGGGGAGAAAGAGAGGAGGGAGAGAGAGAGGGGGAGAGAGGGAGAGGGGGGAAAAGGGGGGAGAGGAGAGGAGGGAGAGAGAGAGGAGGGAGAGAGAGGAGGAAAAAGAGAGGGAGAGGGAAGAGAGGGGGAGGAGAGAGAGAGGGAGAGAGAGGAGGGGAGAGAAGGGGAGGGGAGGAGAGAGGGGGGAGAGAGAAGAGAGGAGGGGAAAAGAGGGGGGGGGAGAGAGAGAAGGGGGAGAGAGGAGAGGGGAAAAAGAGAAGGGAGGAGAAGGAGGGGAGGAAAAGAAGGGAGGAGAGAGAGAGGGAAGAGAGAGAGGGGAAAAGAGAGGGGGGAGGGAGAGAGAAGGGGGGAAGGGGGAGGAGAGAGGGAAGAGGGGAAAAGAGAGAGGGAGGGGAAGAGGGGGAAAGGGGGAGAGAGAGGGAAGGGGGAGAAGGGGAGGGGGAGAGAGAGAAGGGAAAAGAGAGAGAGGGAAGAGAGAGGGGGAAAAGAGAGAGAGGAGAGAGGGGGGAGAAGGGGGGGGGAGGGGAAGAAGGGGGAGAGGGGGAAGAGGGAAAAGGAGGAGGAGAGAGAGAGGGAGAGAGAGAAAGGGGGAGAAGAAGGGAAGAGAGAGAGAGGGGGAGAGAGAGAGGAGGAGAAAGGGGAGAGAGAGGGAGAGGAAAGGGGGGGGGGAAGAAGGAAGGGAAAAGAAGGAAGAGAAGGGGGAAGGGGAAAAGAGAAGAAAAGAGAAGGGGAGGGGGAGGAGGGGAAGGGGGGAGATAGGAAAAGGGGGGAGGGGGGGAAAAAGGGGGGGAGAGAGAGAAAAGGAGAAGAGAAGGAAAAGAGAGAGGGGGAGAGAAAGGGGAGAGAAAAGGGAAAAAAAGGGGGGGAAAAAAGGAAAAAAAAAGGGGGGGGGGGGAAGGGGGAGAGAAAGAGAGGAGAGGAGAAGGGGGGAGAAAGGGAAAAAGAGAGAAGAAAAGGGAAGAGAGAGGAGGGGAGGGGGGGGAAAAGAGAGGGAAGAGAGAGGGGAGAGAGAGGGAGGAGGAAAAGAGGGAGGAGAGAGAGAGGGGGAGAGGGGGGGGGAAGGAGGGAAAAGAGGGAGAGGGGGAGAGAGGGGGGAGGAGAGAGAGAGGGAGAGGGGGGAGAGGAGAGGGAGAGGGGGGGAAGGGGGGGGGAGAAAGGGGGAGGGGGAGAGAGAGAGGGGAAAAGAAAAGAGAGGGGAGGGAGAGAGAGGAGAGAGGAGGGAGGAAAAGGGAGAGAGAGAGGGAGAAAAAGGGGGGGAGAGGGAGGAGAAGGGGAGGAGAGGAAAAGAGAGAGGAAAAGGGGGAAAGGGGGGGGAGAGAGGGAGGAGGGGAGAGAGAGAGAGAGGAGGGAGAGAGAGGGAGAAAAGGAGAGAGAGAGAGAGAGAGAGGGAAAAGGGGGGGGGAAAAAAGGAGGGGGAGGGAGAGGGGGGAGAGAGGGGGAGAGAGACAAAAAGGGAAGAGGGGAGAGAGAGGGAGGGAGAAGGGAAAGGGGGAGAGAGAAGGGGGGGGGAGAGAGAGGAGAGAGAGAGGGAGAGAGAGGGGAGAGAGAGAGAGGGGGAAAGGGGGAGAGGAGAGAGGAGGGAGGGGGGGGAAAAGAGAGAAAGAGGGGGAAAAAGAGGAGAGAGAGAGAGAGAGAGAGAGAGAGAGAAAAAGAGGGGGGAGGGGGGGAGAGAGAGGAGAGAGAGGGGGGGAAAAAAAAGGAGAGAAAAGGAGGAAAAAAGGAAAAAGGGGAAAAAAAAAAGGGGGGAAAAAAGGGGAAAAAAAAAAAGGGGGGGGGAAAAAAAAAAAAATGGGGGGGAAAAAAAAGGGAAGGGAAAAGGAAAAGGGGGGGGAAAAAAAAGGGGGGAAAAAGAAAAAAAGGGGGGGGGGGGGGGGGGGGGAAAAAGGGGGGGGGAAAAAAGGGGAAAAAAAGAGGAGGGAAAAGGGGGGAAAAAAGGGGGGGGGTGGGGGGAAAAAAAGGGAGGGAAGGGGGGAAAAAAAGGGGGGTTTTTTTTTTTGGGAAAGGGGGGGGGGGGAAGGTGGGAAAAAAAAGGGGGGGGGGGGGGAAAAAAAAAAGGGGAAAAAGGAAAAAAAAAAAAAAAAGGGGGGGGAAAGAAAAGGGAAAAAAAAGGGGAAAAGGGGGGGAAAGGGGGGGAAAAACGTGGTTCATTGGTTTATTATTTTTTTATTCATATCAGTTTTTAATTTAATTAGATCAAACTACTGTTATTAACTTTTTTTTGTACTTATGCTATAATATTTCGTGTATTAATATCTAATGATATATATATATATATACATATATATATACATATATATATATATATATAATATATATATATATATATATATATATATTTTTTTTTTTTTTTTTTTTTTTTTTTTTTTAACACTAATATTTGGTTGCCATTTAAGCTGTAATTCCATTGCTTCTAAATCACAGTTATTGTTATTATCATTATTATTGTTATTATTATCACCATTGTTATTATTCTTATTCTTATCATTATCATTATTATCATTTTTGTTATTATTATTATTATTATTATTATTATTATTATTATTATTATTATTATCATTATTATCATTATCATTATTACTATTACCTATTTGAAGACGATTCGCATCAGTTTGCGTGTTGTTTTTCCCTCTTTGTAGAATCATCAAATAATCTTATCTCATGAACATTTTAAGTGTCTTGATAACAGCCTACGGGTTGAAGGGGGAGAGCTATCTATTACTATTATTATTATTATTATTATTATTTTTTTTTTAAGCATATTTTAAAAATTCCTCTCTCTCTATATATATATATATATGTGTGTGTGTGTGTGTGTGTGTGTGTGTGTGATTTCCATTTCGTTATCTCGTATTCATTTCAAAGCTATTAGTTTACGGATGGATAAGGAACTGAGGTTTAAGTAAATGGATTCTCTCAGGATAAGGATAAGGAGAAAGGGTTATTATTATCCAAGGTGCGGTGTGTTTGGATGAAATGATGAGTTTGTGTTTGTGATTATGTGTTTGTTTATGTATTTTTATGTGTCCGATACTCTTTTAACCTTTATTTATTTATTTTTGTATCACCCAAAGGTTAAAGAAATAATAAAATACACGATTATCAGTGGAATTTATTGGGAGAACAAGAATAAATATAAATATATATACACACAGAGTAAATAAGAAAACGAAGATCACAAAGCGGAAAATATCACAAGGGTCAACTTGACAAATATTTAAATAAATACAAAAAAATCTTCACTGTGTACAGATCTTGGATGTATAGCCTTTTATAATTTAGTTATTATTACAATTATTCGGTGATTCTTAAAACATTTTCATCATAATATAAAGTTACTGCTATTTTTTGGGGAGGTAATTTTTAGAGCCTATCATTTATCATGATGTAAAGTTATTTTTTTCTGTCAGTTATCCGGTATTTCATAAATCCCCTTATTTATCACGATGGGAAATTATTATCATTATTATTTTTTTTAGCATTTCGTAATTATAAAAATATTATCCCTGAACTTTTTTTTTTAAACAATTAAGGGGAAGCTCTGACATAAATCTCTTTTTTTTTTATATGGCCAAACCGTTCTGGCCATGGCCTCCTCGAACTCAAGGGATGGAATGAAGATGGGATATTGTGTCGATGTGGGGTGTATCCATTCGTGGGGGTAGGGTTTCAAAGCTGTGCGGATGTAAGAACTGAGGCGAGACGACCGCATTCTAACTCAGAAGGAAAGAGAAAGGGAAACAGGGAGGGTGATTAGAGAAATGAGATATTAGGTGGTGATGTGGAAAAATTTGGTGGATTAAAAGTATAAAATAGCAACGAAACACTAACAAATTATGTACAAAATTAAAAATAAAACACACACAACAGTAAATGGAATAAGAAAAATTATAAACACAGGTATGAAAACAAGCACAGGTGAATAAAGGATGCATTATAAATACAAGAAAATTCATGTGAAGAGTCTGGAGTATAGTTTCATAATTATATCTTAGGATGAAAATGAGAATCTAAAAAAATTCGAGAATATAAGAGATGTATTATTGGGGAGATCGGTAATTTTTGAGAAATTACAGATGAAAAGACGAGAGGGACAATAAACCCTTAAAGAGGAAATATCTAGATTTTGAGCAAGATATGGAATCATAGACATACACAGAGATGAGGAGATTGAGAGGACAGAGAGAGTGGGGCGAGAAAGCCGGAGAGAGAAAGCGAGTAGAGAGGAGACAGGAGAAGAGATGGGACCATGAGAATAAAGGATGGAGAGAGAGAGAGGGGAGAGAGGAGAGGAGAGGAAGAGAAGGAGAAGGAGGTGGGAGAAGCGGGAGGGAGAGGTAGAAGAGAAGGAAGAGGGGAGAGAAGAAGAGAAGAGAAGGCGAGAGAGAGGAGAAGAGAGATGAAGAGAAGAGAGGGAGAAAATGAGAAAGAGAGGAGAAGAGAGAGCGAGAGAGAGAGAGAGATGAGAAGAACAGAAAGAGAGAGCAGAGAGAGAAGAAAAAGAGAGAGAGAGAAGAAAGAGAGAGAGAAGAGGGAGAGGATTAATGAGGATGAGAGAGAAGAGAGAGAAGAGAGAGAGGGAGAGAGAGAGAGAGAGAGAGAGAGAGAGAGAGAGGAGAGAAGAGAGAGAGAGAGAGAGAGAGAGAGAGAGAGAGAGAGAGGAGAAAAAGGGAGAGAAGAGAGAGAGAGAGAAGAGGGGAAGGGGAGGAGAGAGGAGAGATGAGAGAGAGAGAGAGAGAAGAAAGAGAGAGAGAAAAGAAGAGAGGAGAAGAGAGAAGAAGAGAAAAGGAAGAGAGAAAGAAGAGAGAGAGAGAAGACGAAAAAGAGAGGAGAGAGAGAAGAGAGAGAGAGAGGAGATGAGAAGGACGAGAGAGAGAGAAGAGAGCAGAGAGAGATGGAGAAGAGAGATGATGTAAGAGAAGACGAGAGAGAGAACAGAAGAGTAGAGAGAGAGATGAGAGAGAAGAAGGAGAGAGAGAGAGAGAGAAGAGGAGAGGAAGAGAGAGAGAGAGAAGAGAGAGAGAGAAGAGAGAGAGAGAGAAGAGAGAGAGAGAGAGAGAGAGAGAGAGAGAGAGAGAGAGAGAGAGAGAGAGAGAGAGAGAGAGAGAAACGCAGAAAGAGAGAGAGAGATGGGATCAGGATGAAAGGGCGATATATACATACTGCAATAAAGGCGAATAGGGAAGGAAGAGATGCAAGGTGAGACTGAAAGAATAGGAATAGGGGAAAAGGGGGTTACAGAGAGACATGATAAAAGATAGACGTAAGAAGAGAAAGAGAGGATAATGAGAAATAATGAGAGAGGAATATCATAAGATGAACTGACTGAGTTGAAGATGGAGTGGATGGAGAGAGATAAAAAGACAGATGAAAGGAAGGATGGAAGATATAGATACTGAATAGAAAAGAGGGATAGATAAATAGATAGATAGATAGAGAGAGAGATAGATAGAGAAGAGAGATGGAGATAGAGATAGATGGATAGATAGAGAGAGAGAGAGATGGAGATAGATAGATAGATAGATAGAGAGAGAGAGAGAGAGAGAGAGAGAGAGAGAGAGAGAGAGCGAGCGAAGAAAACGAGAGAAATAATAATAATAATAATAAGAAAATGGATGGAATAGTCATATAATAATGTGAAGACCAGAATGAATGGCGTTTTGCTTGCCTTTCGCACAGATGATGGAAGATAAAATGACAAGAATGCGCAATATGGGAAAATTCACTGTTCATTTTGGTGAACAGGCAAGAAACGGTTAATCGGTGATCCCATGTTCTATATAAAGGAAAAAATATAAAAGAAAATGGAACATTAATATCAGCACTATGGCTCTTGAAAAAAAGATCTTGGGAATATATGATTTTTGCTTCACTTTGAAATGTTTGTTGCAAATAAATAATATGAAAATTATCTAATTTCAGTAAAGTTGTTAAGTTTAAGGTCATTGCAGTTAGTATCGCAATACAAAATAAATTAGGTAAAAAAACCCAGCTCATTAGCATGCGAAGTGAATCTACAATAAAATATAACTTTATATTTGTTCAGTAATATTTTCTTGGCGTTGCAGTCGAAATACGAATGAACTTTTGCAAAACAACAAGGTTTAAGGGTTAGCTAAAATTAAAACATTAAAAAAAAGTGTAACAAGAACATTAATTCATGAAAATATACTTACTTTGAAGAGAAGGTCCAGCCTCGGAAGCAGCCACCAGGAAAACCGTTAAAATAACCGCCAACAAAAAACGGTTTTTCATTTTGAAATTTGATTTTTTTCCCCCGCGGTGAAGATAAACAGAAATGCCGATATTTCCTCCTGAATTCTCCTAAGATGTTTCCTTAGAGCAAAAACGAAAGGTTGGATTAGAGCGAGAGGCAGCGAGATACGTCCGTCTCGTATCACGTCTTGGGAGCGAATGAGAAAATATTGGAAAAAAAATAACAAATTATGGTTGGTTTCTCAGATACACCGGTTGCTGTTTTTTTATTATTGTTTTTATATTAAGAATTTTGGGTCTGGATTACTTTATCGATGATGATTTGC
>NC_051402.1:2486236-2488736 GCF_015228065.2 Penaeus monodon
ATTTCACTGCAATTTCCGTTTTCTATTTTCCAAGATGGCGGTCCAGTTCAGTTTTGTCCAGTTTTCTCTCTCCTCGTCTGTCCTTCCGTTAGGGTTACCTGTGTCCTTTATTTATATACTTATGAAGTCTTACGTTAGAGTTAAAAACAAAACAAAAACAAAACTTCCTCTTTTTTATATACTTATAAAGTCTTACGTTAAAGAAAAAAACTTCCTCATATGTATATTTTCTATATATTCTTAAAACATTTCCTGAATCTGAGAATCACATTTAGGCTGAACGCCAATTCAGAAACAATTCACGTATATATTTTTTATCCCGCGCACTTTTTTTTTTAAACCTCTCAGCCAGGCAGTCAAAAAAACAAAATGGCGGAATATCCTTCTTTCTCTGACTTTCTACGAATTCGTACGTTAAGTCTTTGAACATATTTATTATCTTTTTTTATGCTTTATCCTCGTTTTCTTGTTTCATTCTGAGGGTAAGGGTCTGTTGAGATGAGTCATGAGTTTATTTATGTTATAATGAGTCAATGACGAGTCCTCGGTTCTTCATGGCGAGTCACGTTAGGGTTCTGTCATGGTGAGTCACGTCCGTTCGCCACAGTCTCTTTTTGGCATAAATGAGTCAGTAAGGTTTATTAATCTGAGTCATGGGTTCTTCATAATGAGTCTGCAAGGTCTGTTTCAGTGAGTCACGTGTTCTTTTTCTTTGTGACGAATCATATCAGGTCCGTCATGGTGAGTCACGTATTCTTTATAGCGAGTCAGTCGGATCTGTCCCTCGGCGAGTCCTGGTTTCAGTCATGTCTGTCATAATGACTTATCTACGGCTTGTCATTGTGAATCAAAAGGGCTTCTTTATAGCGTCTCAGTAGGATTTGTCATGAGTCACGAGTTTATAGTGAGTCACTTAGGTCTTTCGTGAGTCTGTAGGGTCTATCAATGTGAGTCATGAGTTCGTTATGGTGAGTCAGCGGGGTCTGTCACGGTGACTCATGGGTTCCCTGTATAATGAATCACATCTACACAACATCATTTGCCTCGTCAGTTAATACTGCACCGTCTTGTCAGTTCACGTCCGCCACGTCGGTCTGTCATGTCAAGAGTTAGTGTTAATCTGAAGTCCTGTCAAATATCAGAGTTGATCTTTAGTTCTGTCAAATGTCAGTGTAAATCCTTAGTCCTGTCATGTGTCTGTGATAAACTGAAGTTCTGGCAAATATCAATGGCAATCTGAAGTCCTGTCAAGAGAGTCAGTGTTATTCTGAAGTCCTGTCAAGCGAGTCAATGTTATTCTGAAGTCGTGTCAAATGTCAGTGTAAACCTTTGGTCCTAAAAGTCTTACGAAAGTCTGTTATAGTCTAAAGCCTCTATGTCTTCAGTCATTTCAACGGTATATAGTTTGTCAGTATCCTGTCATTGTCACTTCCGCAGCATGAAGTCACTGTCCGAGTCACAGCTGAAGTTTTTCCCTTATTTACAGATTAATTCCATTTCTCTTAGGTCTTTCAGTAAAATCAGAACAGTCAGTTAATCTTAGTTCGTCTGTTCCAAGAGTCTACAATCTTTCGTTGTTTTTTTCAAGAGCCATGTCTGAAGTTCGTCTTTGTCTGAAGTGTGTCGTTTTAATAAGGTGTATATATAGGTCTTCTAAAGTCATCCAAAATGTTTGTATCTGTCTGTTCTGTCTAGTGTCTAGTGTCTGTCAGTCTGTGGTCCTCTGTTTTCCCGTTTTAATATTCTCCATGTTATTTTATCCAGGCGTGGCAGTTGATATACAGTCTGTTAGTCAAAAGCCGTTTGTGATTTGTCAGTCATCGATATCTGTCACGTTTGAGCACCGTAAGTATACAGTCTGCTTGCGTCTTTATCTTTTTATATTATTTGACAACCTAAAATATGTTTTTTTTAGTATTAGTATCAGTCTGGTTCACCTTTATGTGTATTTGTTCAACGTTCAGTTAGTATCCAATCTCTGGTCTCACCGTCTTCACTTAGTCACGTTGGCTTTGCTTTCAGTAAGTCACGGGATTAGTTATCAGTCAGTTTGGGTTTATAGTGTCTTCATTCAGTCAAGGATTCGTTTCTTTGATTTTTTGTGAGATAGAGAGGAGATGCGGTAAATAATTAAGGTCATAATTATTTCAGTTAGTCATAGGTACAGTTGGAAAGTTATTTTTTCTTGATCAGTCATATTTTCTTCAGTCAAACCTGATTTCTTTCGTCAGTCAATATTTTTTTAGATGGTCATAGGCTAAAAAATATGTAAATCAGTTATTTAGTCAGTCATAATCTATCCAGAAGTTATCCCTTAAGTCAGTCATTCCTGTTTCAGTCAGTCAAAGTTCATATCTCCAGTCAGTCAAAATTGCACCAGACGAGTCGTATTTTTTGTTTACTTCAGTCAAAATCTATGCCGTTTAGTCTTGATTTTGTATTGCCCTCTGACTCTTCGTTCTTCCTCGTCAGTACCTTGTCAACCACAGATTCGTTGAGT
>NC_051402.1:2493736-2501236 GCF_015228065.2 Penaeus monodon
AATACATGTATTTTCTGTCAAATACATCTCTTGTATTGCGAAGATATTCATTCTCATTCATACCTTTTCTACATTTGCCAATAGGAATACGGTTCAAAGATAAATATGTTATCAGATTTACTGACATATAAGATATGGAGAGACAAAAAAAGAAAAAAGAAAAAGGAAAAAAAAAACAATAGTAATTATAAATAAATGTCACTAAGCGTATGATATATAAGATATAGAGGGGAAACAAAAGCAATATTGATAATTAAGAGCAGTAAATACGTTAATAAATTATAAAAAATTATCTTATAAGATATGGAGAAAGGAAAAAAAATAGAAATAATGAAAATAAGTAAACATGTAAATACATCTATAAAATGTGGTAAATATTTAAATAAATATATAGAATGTGGTGAATATTTTAATAAATATATAAAATGTGGTGAATATTCCAATAAATATATAAAATGTGGTAAATATTAATAAAAATATTTCGTAATACATTCAGTCATATTCCAGCGATGAGAAACGAGCGAAGAAAAAGGAATTGATGAGAATGAACGATGAACGCTGTTACTATGTGAACTGAAAACGAACGTAACATTTCGAAACGTCAAGGGTTCTTAAGCAGACTGAAGACTTTTAAAAAAAGCGACATGGATTTTTTTTTTAGTTCGTATCGTGACTGTTTTATTGTTATTATTATAATAATAATTATTATTATTACTACTATTATTATTATTTATTATTATTATTATTATCATTATTATTACCACTATTATTATTATTATTATTTTGTTATTGTTATTATTATTATTTTTATTATTATTATTTTATTTATTTTTTATGTATGTCACAGTTTAATTTGTATGTACGTTCCAGTGCGTATATTCACCACAGAGGTGTTTGTTTTCATTCGTAACTCTTCTGTAGATTCACCGGCGTCGGAAAATGGTCATTTGTCGCCCTTAACCTCGTTATCTCTGCAGCTAAATCCGTGCAACATTGCAAGTAATTCTCTCTCCACTTTCCTTCAGTCTCTCTTTCTCCCTCCCTTCCTCTACTGACTCTCCTTCCTTCCTTTTCTCTCTCTTTTTCTCGTTTGTCTGTATGTATTTACGTCTATCTGCCTCTCCCCCTATCTCTTTCCTTTACTCGTCTGTCTGTATGTCTGTCTCTCTCCTGTTTTAACATTAGAAATTAACTTCTGCTTAACCGAAGTCCACTCTTTACGCCATCAAACACCATATTTTTTCCCTCTCTTTCACCACAAAAACACCAAACAATACCAGATTTTCCTCCAAACAAGCTTATTTCCAAAATAAAACTCACGACAAAACAGACAAACGATCATATTCACTCGTTAAAATTAGCTTTTTCTATTATTCCATTTCTTCGACCTTTAGAACACCTCCCCCCCCCCCTTTCAAAAAAGAAAAAAAAGAAAAAAGAAAAGAGAAAAAGAGAAAAAAACTAACTAACCGGTAACCGCCCACCTTTCTTAAAATATCCGTTTTATTCCATTTCCTCGAACTTTAGATCTACCCCCCCCCCCTTCCCCCTCCCCACTCCCCCCCCACACAGAAGGAACTACATCCTCCTGAAAATCTTTTTATTCCCCGAAAGACGAAAAAAAAAAAAAAAAAAAAAAAAAAAAAAATGTCTACGAGATTTACAACTACTCTCCCCTCCCCCCTTTCAACTCCCCCCCCCCCCATCTCCCACCACCGCAGTAGATGAATAAATAAATAATAAAACAAACGAACTGACTGGTAAATCCCTCCTTTAAAAATATCTTTACTCCATTTCCTCAAGCTTTACAGCTACCCCCCCTCCCCCCCTTCTCCTCCTCTCAACCACTCCCCGCTCCCCTCCCCCCCTTCCCCCCTCTCAACCACACCCCGCTCCCCTCCCCCCTCCCCCACCGAAGGAACCGCAGCAGATAAACAAATAGATAACGAAATAAATACACAGAACAAACAAACCGGTGAATACCCTCCCCCCCCCCGCCCCATCTCCCTTAAAAAAATAACTTTATTCCATTCCCTCAAGCTTTACAACAACCTCCTTCCCCTCATCCCCCCCCCCTTTCCCCTTCCTCCCTTCCCACTTTCACCCCTCCCCCCCCTCCTCCCCCATCTTAGGAAAAGCAGCCTCCGCAAGATCTCTTCTCCTCGAAATATTCTGCTTCATCTGCCAAGAGTCTCATCTCCTGGCAGAGAGCGTGAGATTCTCGTCGGCAGAATCTCATTGTGTCTTCTGCTCTTCCTCCTCCTCCTTCTTCTTCTCCTTCTCCTTCTCCTTCTTTCTTTTTCTTTTTCTTTTTCTTTTTCTTTTTCTTTTTCTTTTTCTTTTTCTTTTTCTTTTTCTTTTTCTTTTTCTTTTTCTTCTCCTTCTCCTTCTCCTCCTCCTCCCCCCCCCCTCGTCCTCCTCCTCCTTTCCCTCCTCCTCCTCCTCCTCCTCGTCCTCCTCCTCCTCCCCCTCCTCCTCCTCCCCCTCCCCCTCCCTTCTCCTCCTGCTACTGCTGCGGTTGACAATAATAACACACTTGGCAACCGCCTTTGTTCTTTAGTTCGGTTGCCTGGTGTTCTTTTTGTTTCGTTTTATTTTATTTTTTGTTTTTAGATTTGTGTTATTGGTGTTACTTTTTATCTTCATTTTATTGTTCTTTTTTTGTGGAGGGAGGATGATGATTTGCTTTTTTCTGTTTTATTATTCTTATTATTAACGAATTATACCATACTTGGCAACCGTTCTTTCGTTCTTCGCTCGGTTGCCTGATTATCTTTATTCGTTCTGTTTTTAAGGTTTATCGGTTTTATATGTTTCATTATTATTATTATTATTATTATTAACTAGTAATATCACACTTGGCAACCGCTTTTTTATTTTTTCTATTAATGGCTTTCCTTTCTCTGGATTCATCAGTTTTTTATGTATTATTATCATCATTAACACACTATAGCTATTATTAATTTTCGTTGTTTTCATTGCAAAAGGATGGAATTAGGTTTGCAAAATCACTGTATAATCAAATTGCATGTTTTTTTTTTTCGAGAAATCTAATAAATCAAACCGCAATGATTTAATATATCTAATATACATCACGAAAACGATATATATTCCTCTACAACCTATTTGACAATGAAAATATCCCACACATTCATGTTATTTACAGAAATAAAAATCTTACGACTAATTTCCAATTAATAAAAGGTAATTAACCATCTACGAAAACTTTTGTACAACAAACGTAATAATAATATAACGTAATAATAATAATATAAATGTAATAATATAAACGTAATAATAATAATATAAATGTTATAATAATAATATAAATATAAATAAATAATATATAAATAATAATAATAATAATATAACGTAATAATAATAATATAAATATAATATAAACGTAATAATAATAATATAAATGTTACCGTCAAAAAAAAAGAAAAGAAAAAAAAATCGAAATAGGTTCTCATGGTATGTCCAGACTTCCCGAGTTTAGAAAAAAAAAGAAAAAAAAAGAGAAAAAAGTTTAACCCCTTTCGTTACGTAAAAAAAAAAAAAATGTTATTTAGGATACTGAAGAGTCCCTTAAATATTACTGAAAAGACCCTTAAATATTATTGAAGAGTTCTTTAACTATTACTGAAAGTTCCTTGAATATTACTGAAAGTTCCTTAAAGATTACTGAAAAAGACCCTTAAATATTACAGTTACTCAAAATCTTCCTAAATATTATTGATATAAAGATTACCTTCACCATATCAGGACATGAGAGTTTATATCAACCTTTAATATCACGTTGCTGACTTGATATCAGTGACTTTGTAATATTTAAATGATGTTATTGGCGTTATATAATTACCCTGATAATATAGCGTAATTAACATAGTATGGGTGACCTTACACTATCAAAACAACGTAACATAATTAACCTAATTGACTTTAAATAAACGCAATTAGAGATTCCTGATCTTATATTCCTAATCTCATTATAGATTCCGAACACAGCCAACATTTCGATATTAATAAGCTCATATCACTGACCCAATGTCAATAATGATGACTTACATAATTTATTTATTAATCACTTCATCCCCCCCACCAACCCCTCAATATTTTTTTTCAATATCGACCTAATTACCATCACCACCTCCCTGACCTCTGACCTCTACCCTTTGACCTCTGCAACCCCCCCCCCCTCCCCCCCCATCCGTGAATCACACATGTCCTGTATTGATCACATGTAGGGTTTGGGCCGCAGTTCTAGCGCAGGGGTGTGTGTGGGGTGGGGTCGGGGGGGGGTAGGGGAAATTGGGGGCGGGGTAGGGTGGGGAAGTGAGGGTGGGGAAATGGGGCGGGGTGCGGCGGTAGGGTGGGGGGGGGATTGGGGGTGGGTGGGGTGGGGAAGTGGGGGAGTGAGGGGGGGTAAATGGAGGGGGGTTGCGGGGTAGGGTGGTGGGGGTTGGAGAATAAGGGGAAGGAGATGAGAAAATGCAGTGGTGATGAGAAAGGAGGATGTGTGTGTGAGAGACAGAGAGAGAGAAAGAGAGAGAGATGATGAGAGAGAGCGATAATGATAGAGAGAGATGATGAGAGAGATAATGGGAGAGAGATAATAAGAAAGAGGGATAATGAGAGAGAGAGAGAGAGAGAGAGAGGGAGAGAGAGAGAGATAATATGAGAGTACAATTATTAAAACGCGGATTTTTATTCAGCCTAATCATAATAATAACAATAACAAATAAAAAAATAATGATAATTGAGCGGAGAAACATTAAAACTGAAACAAAATGAAAACAGAAAAAAATTAAAAGGAAAAAGCAAAATCGATAAAAAAAACGATATTAAGCAATAATCAAGCTTCGGCAATATGCAAATGACCTGCAATTTATTAAATGTTTAACGCATTTTGTTTATCACTTTTCGAGGGATAGCATATCTGAACTGATGTTGCAATAATTATCATTTGAATGAATGAATTTAAAGAAATAATTGTGATGTTGAAACGAATATTAATACCAATGGTAGTAGCAGTAGTAGTAGTAATGGTACTACTTCTACTATTAATGGTGATAATGATGATAATAGCAGTAAAAATAGGAGTTATAGTAGTAGAAATAATAATAATAATAATAATAAAATAATAAATAATAATAAAAAAAAAATGATAAAATAATAATAATAACACTCATTATCATTACCATGATGATAATAATAATAATATAAAACAAACAAACGCATAACTGAATAAAAAAAATACCAACAATGAAACAATTAACAAAAACAACATTTAACAACAGCAATAAACAACAACAGAACAAAACAAAAACCCGCAGCCTCACCCAGCCACCCACGATCTCGATCACAATATCACAAAACAAAATAAAAGCATCGTCTTCAGAAATAGCCATCACGTGCCAGGCATTAGTAAGTGCCCCGGGGTGCCCGCAAGTGCCAACTCCGCCCCGAGGGAGTGCCAGGAAACAGTGCCACCTGAAGCTTGTCTGATGCTGCGGTGGAGATGCGGTCATGGCACCTTTTGGTTCTGTCTCGTTGCCCCGTTTTTTTTTCTGGGTGAGATTTCTGTGGTTTTCGTAAAGGGTAAAAGTAATGATAAACCCTTTGTTTTTTCTTTGTTTCTGTTAATTATTCTTCGTGTTATTATCACGGTAATTATCATTTATATTATTATCCTTATTAATTTCATATTGTTACGAGAGGAATAATAATTATGATAATAATAATAATGATAATAATATGACAGAGAAGAAGAAGAGAAAATAAGGGATTGAGAAGAAGGGAGAAAATGAATAATAATAATAAGAGAAAGGAGAGGGAGGAGGAGAAGGAAGAAAATGAATGAGAAGAAGAAGAAGAAGAAGAAGAAGAAGAAGAAGAAGAAGAAGAAGAAGAAGAAGAAGAAGAAGAAGAAGAAGAAGAAGAAGAAGAAATAACCAGAAGGATAAGAACAGAAGAGCAAGAACAAGAGAAATTAAGAAATAATGATAATAACGATAATGATGATAATGAGACTGCAACTATTACAAATAATGGGTGTAATAATATCAATAATGAAGATGATGATGATGGCAATAATAATAATAAAAATATTGCCATCGTAATAATAAAAAAAAATTATCATCATGATTATAAGCAACAGAAAAAAATGAGAAACAAAAGGAGGAAGAGGTGAAGAAAGAAAAAAAAAAATTTTCAGTTAAATAAATAACTTATGATAATGTGCTAAAACACTGTTCGATTTCGTAAAAAGACAAATAATAAAAATAAAAAAAAGACTTTTGTTTGACATGTGAAATAATAATTTTATCGGTATTATGATGTGTGATGTAGTCTGATTATCGTGTTTTTGTGGTGTATGTATGAATGATGATGATCATAAATAATATATAATAGATGTAATATGATATGAAAGGGTGTGAGTGGAATGATGAGAAAGAAATGATGTTAAAGGTGATGGTGATGATGATGGTGATGGTGATAATGGTGGTGGTGATGATGATGGAGGTGATAATGGTGGTGGTGATGATGATGAAGATGATGATGATGGTGGTGGTGGTGATGATGATAGTGATGATGATGATGGTAGTGATGATCCATCCATCAATCTATCTATCTATCCTTCCATCTATCTGTACTTCCATCCACCCACTCACCCACCCATCCATCCATCTATCTATCCATCTATTAATCTATCCATCTAAATATCGTTCTGTTTTCAAAATTCCTGTCTCCCTCCCCCCCCCCCCTCGATCGGTCCTCAAAGAATTTCCAAGCTTTTGATCAATGCAAAGAATTCTAATATCGGTTCCCGCGCTGTGTGAGTCCAGTGAGAGAGAGAGATAGAAGAAGATAGAAAATAGGAGATAGAGAGAAGAGAAGAAGATAGGCAGAAAGAAAAGAAACAGAGAGAAGATAGAAAAGATAGAAGATAGACAAGATAGAAGGAGACAAAAGAGATGAAAGGTAGAAGATTGAGAAAACAGAAGAGAGAAGATAGCTAAATAAATAGAAAATATAGATAAGATAAGATGAAGATAGGAGGATAAGAGATAAAGGATAATAATAGAGATAGATGGAAAAAGAATATAGGTAGATAGATGAAGATAAGATGAGATAATAGATATATAACAATAAAGATAAGATAGAGGTAGGAGAATTAAAGATATTATGGATAAACAATTAGTGTTTTTTCCTTATTTTACTCCATCATATCTATTTTCTTTCCTATTTGCCTAAAGGACATGTCTATTTCCTCCCCCCTCCCCCCCTCCTCCACCGACCAATCGACACTTCTCTTCGTATCTTCATTCCTCCCTTTTTCCTCTCCTTGTTCTCTCCTCTCTATACCCTTGTTTATCTTTTCCTCGCTTCCCATTCTTATCTTCGTTAACTGTCTCCCTCTCATTACCCTCTCCTTCTCTCTTCTCTTCCTATTCTCACTTCCTTTAAAATATCCTCACTTCCTTTAAAATATCCCCT
>NC_051402.1:2508736-2513736 GCF_015228065.2 Penaeus monodon
GTCTCTCTCTGTCTCTGTCTCTGTCTCTCGTCTCTCTCTCTCTACTCTCTCTCTCCTCTCTCTATCTCTTATCTCTCTCTCTCTCTCTCTCCTCTCTCTCCTCCTCCTCCTCCTCCTTCACTGTCATTTGTAAACCTGTACCCCCCTGCAACACCTAATATTGCACAGGTGTGGCATGTGTTCGTACCTGGCAGTGACATCGTGGCACAGTGCCTCCGCATACCATTATAAACTACTTTGAAATAAATATAAGTTACTCTTTTTTTAGGCTAATTTTTTCCACTTTTTTTTTCTCTTTCCCTCTTCCTTTTCTTTCTCTCTTTCTTTATTTTTCTCTCTTTCACCCTCTCTGATTCGAACTAAATAACGTGACCAACGTAGGGAAACCATTCAAAGGTCATTTGTGATCATTAAAGTGTTTTTAAATGACCTTGTTTGCGTAATGGCCGACCCGCACTTATTTTTTTTTAAGCTAAGAAACTCCTTTGCTAACTTACTGGCTCTTCGGTTCCTATTAAGCTTTTTAATCCGGATATTAACGAATACACGAACAAAAAAAAAAAATTATTATTGATGCTTCTGGTAAGGTAGTGGTGGGGGGGGGGACGTTGATTGGAGGCTGCCAGATGATCGATAATAAGATATATAGGATTGTGATAAGAAAAAAAATTACGTAGCGTGTGATGGTCAAATAGCAATATAAACACCCATTGAGTATCGTGTTTGTAGTGATAAAATAAAGATAAGGGCGCTTTTTTCATTATCAGTTCACGACGTTGAGAAAGATTTCGATTATCTAAGATTCGGGTACAAGCATCTCCCTTATGTACGATAACACTCATGAAAAAAAAAAAAAAACGAAGATAAGCTTCAAACAATACATTTTAAGTTTTAATCCACAAAATGCAGAGCAATATACAAGTAAAAAATAAACTAAAATAAATATATATAGAGAGCGTATGACACGAGCTTGATGTCATGTCTGAATAAGTGCCAGTCAGTGATTCCCATCTGGCACGCAACATTAGTGTCAAGAATTATTGTCGTGTGTCACGTCACGCTGAAAAAACGCTGCCAGATGCACGACGCTATCAAGCAAATCGGCATGCCAGATGTACGACGCGTCCAGGAAATAATATACTATGAATAGATGCTTCTCTTTCCCTCCCCTCTCCTCCCCCCCTCCCTTCTTTCCCTCCCCCTCCCCCCCCCCACACTCCTTGAATGATTGACGTTCTTAGGAAACGTGACCAGACGTTGGGTATTTTTAGCAGACATACGATACATTGCAAAAATGACGTGACTCCTGCCAGATGCGCGAGAATGCAGGTCTCTCCACCCCCCCCCCCCCTTACGAGATGTTACTATGATGTGCACTAACCACGTATTGCAATAGGGTGCCTGCCAGATGCACGATGACGTGGCGGGGATCGCAATGATGCACTATGGTCCAGAAACGTTTATCGACCTTATCAAAGTTCTTAATTAGCTTTTTCTTTATCGGGAGACTCTAGATAAGCCGCGGGAGTGAAAGCCGAGGCGACTGACGTAACGAGAAGCTAAAACGCGGAGGAAAATGGGTTTAAAATTAGGGGATTAATGCATGAAACGCAATACAGACTAACGGGCAGATGAGGTGAAATAACGCTTCTTGTGATTAGTTTATGCATATATAATATATAATATATTATATATTATATATATATATATATATATATATATATGGTGGTGTGTGTGTGTGTGTGTGTGTGTGTGTGTGTGTGTGTGTGTGTGTGTGTGTGTGTGTGTGTGTGTGTGTGGTGTGTGTGTGTCAAAGTTAAACAATATTGTAAAGAGGAAAGAGGAGAGAGTAAATCATAAACAAACAGAATGAGACACAAACACATATGATAAGATAGAGAGAGACAGATAGAGAGAGAGGGGGGGGGTGAAAGAGAGAGAGAGATAGAAGAAGATGAGCAACGAGAGAGAGAGAGATAGAGACAGAGAGAAGAGAAAGAGAGAACGAGAAAGAGAGAGAACGAGAAAGAGAGAGAAAGAGAACGAGCAACAGCGCGCGAGAGAGAGAGCGAGCACAAGAGAGAGAGAGAGAGAGCGAGCACAAGAGAGAGAGCACAAGAGAGAGAGAGAGAGAGAGAGCACGCGAGAGAGAGAGCACAAGAGAGAGAGCACAAAGAGAGCGAGCACACGAGAGAGAGAGAGAGCGAGCACAAGAGAGCGAGAAGAGCGCACGCGAGAGAGAGAGCGAGAGAGAGAGAGAGATGAGAGAGAGATGGAGAGAGAGAGGAGAGAGAAGAGAGAGAAGGAGAGAGAGAGAGAGAGAGAGAGCGAGCACAAGAGAGCGAGCACAAGAGAGCGAGCACACGAGAGCGAGCACAGAGAGCGAGCACAAGAGAGCGAGCACAAGAGAGCGAGCACAAGAGAGCGAGAGAGAGACGAGAGAGAGAGAGAGAGAGAGACACGAGACAGAGAGAGAGAGAGAGAGAGAGAGAGAGAGAGAGCGAGCACAAGAGAGCGAGCACAAGAGAGCCGAGCACAGAGAGCGAGCACTAAGAGAGCGAGAGAGAGGAGAGAGAGAGAGAGACGACGAGAGAGAGAGAAGATGGAGAGAGAGATGATAGACGAGATGAGAGAGAAGAGGAGAGAGAGATGGAGAGTGAGAGAGGAGAGAGAGAGTTGAGAACGAGAGAGAGAGAGAGAGAGCGAGCACAGAAGAGAGCGAGGCACAGGAGCGAGCACAAGAGAGCGAGCACAAGAGAGCGAGCACAAGAGAGCGAGCACAAGAGAGCGAGCACGCAACTCAAAGGTCATCTTCGCAGCCACGCCCGCCCGTGGAGTCCAGGGCGCGCTGGGAATTAACGACAAACCGACCAAGAAAACCCAATCATCCCTAATCAGCTCTAATCAACAAACAAGACTGATGCTTCTTCTAAATTGTAAAATTATCTATTGATTATCTATTACCCCAATTTAAGGACTTCAAATAATTACAGTCAGGAATGAAAACTCTTGACTTCACAAATAACGGTAATAAAAGAACAGTCAAAAAAAAAAAAAAAAAAAAAAAAAAAAATACGAAATAACAGAAAAGAAGAAGAGGAGGAGAAGAAAAAGAAAACGAAACAAACCGTCAAAAAAAAACAAAAAAACTAAATAACAAAAGACGAAATTCAAGGTTAATCGGCCACGTAAATATGGAGGAGGAGGAGGAGGAGGCGGAGGAGGAGGAGGAGGAGGAGGAGGAGGAGGAGGAGGAGGAGGAGGAGGAGTAGGAGGAGGAGGAGCAGAAGAAGGAAAGAAGAAGAAGACAGAAAGAAGGAAGAAGAAGAAGAAGAAGAGAAGAAGAAGAAGAAGAAGAAGAAGAAGAAGGAGGGGAAGGAGGAGGAGGAGGAGGAGGAGGAGGAGGAGGAGGAGGAGGAGGAGGAGGGGAGGAGGAGTGGAGAGAAAGACGGAGGAGGAGGAGGAGGAGGAAGAGAGGAGAGGAGTGAGGAAGAGGAGGAGGAGGAGGAGGGAGGAGGACGACGAGGAGGAGAGAGGAGGAGGACGAGAGGAGGAGGATAACAGGACGAGGAGGAGGAGGAGGAGGGAAGAAGAAGTAAGAAGAAAAAGAAGAAGAAGAAGAAGAAGAAGAAGAAGAAGAAGAAGAAGAAGAAGAAAGAAGAAGAAGCAAGAAGAAGAAGAAGAAGAAGAGAAGGAGGAGGAGGAGGAATGAGGAGGAGGAGGAATGAGGAGGAGGAGGAATGAGGAAGAGGAGGAGAAAGAGGAAGAAGAAGAAGAAGAAGAAGAAGAAGAAGAAGAAGAAGAGAAGAAGAAGAAGAAGAAGGAAGAGAAGAAGAAGAAGAAGAAGAAGAAGAGGAAGAAGAAGAAGAGGAGGAGAAAGAGCCGGCAAAAGATAACTATATTTCTTGCTTTGAGAAGTTAACGGCGATGAGATTAAGAGAAAAAAAGATGTGTTTTGAGAAGGGAGGGTTGGAAGGAGAGATTAGAGAGATGAGGGAGAAGGAGAGGCAGAGGGAAAAGAAAGGTGAGGGAGAGAGAGCGAGAGCGAGAGAGAGAGAGAGAGAGTGAGATGAGAGAGAGGAAGAGGAGAGAGAGAGAGAGAGAAAAGAAGAGAGAGAATAGAAAGAGAAAATGAACGAGAGAGAGAAAAGAGAGAGGAAGAGGAAAAGAGAAAGACGAAAGACGAGAAAGAGAAAGAGAAAGAGAAAGAGGGACAAGAGAAAGACGGAAAGAGCATGAAGAGAAAGAGAAAGAGAGAAAGAGGAGAAAGACGCGGTTTGAGCTGTGAGAAAGAGAGAAAGAGAGAAAGCGCGGCGAGAAAGAGAGATAGAGAGATAGATAGATAGATAGAGAGATAGATAGATAGAGAGATAGGGGGAGGGAAAAAAAAAACGAATAGAACAGAATAAGCGAAAGAATGAAAACGAAAGAGAGAGAGAGAAAACGAAAGAACAGACAGAGAAGGAAAGAGAGAACCTGGACTACACAACAAACAGAATAAACAACAAAGCAAGAAACCAATAAACAGGAACTGAGCGATGCCATATAAAAAAAATATGAATGAAAGTGTTAAGCAACGAAGTAAAAAAAAAACAAAAAACTCAGATTAATATACGCAACACAAAAATAAAACAAACAAATAAACAATACATATAAATAAATAAACTAAAAAAAATATCGCATCAAAATAGAAAGTCTCGTACAAACAGACTAATCAAAGATACAGATTAAATAGACCGCGACTGATTTAGAGAGCGTGAAGTCGCATTAGAATCGAAATGAGAGTAATTAACATATTGAAAAATAGAAAAAAAGAAGGAAAAACAGAAAAAACTGGAGAGACGAGAGAAAATTGATGATGATGCGGGAAATAACAAAAAAAAAAAAAAAAAAAATCTTCGACCGATTGATATAGAAAACGGAGAAAAAATCACAGGGGAGACTAATAAAAAAGAATTAAAGGGCGCTCTTCCGACAGAACGACAGATACCAAGACGGAA
>NC_051402.1:2543672-2546172 GCF_015228065.2 Penaeus monodon
AAGTTTTCCTTTTCAGTCAAAGTTCATATCTCCAGTCAGTCAAATTTCACATCTCCAGTCAGTCAAAGTTCATATCTCCAGTCAGTCAAAATTGCACCAGACGAGTCGTATTTTTTTTTCAGTCAAAATCTATGCCGTTTAGTCTTGATTTTGTATTGCCCTCTGACTCTTCGTTCTTCCTCGTCAGTATCTTGTCAACCACAGTTTCGTTGAGTTGTTAGTTTCCTCGGTCATTTGCAGTCCCTTAAGTCAGTCAGTCACAGCTTCTTCATTAGTCATACAGCTTCATCAGTCACGCTTATATCTTTAATCGTCAGTCACACTTAATATTCATCGTAAGCTTCATCCTTTTTAACTGTCAGTCGTAATTCTTCTCCTGGGCTTCTCATGTCAGCGGTTTGGTCGGATGACCAGTCCCTCGTTAAGTCAGGAGTTCCTTCATTGGTCTCATCAGTAAGTCATAAATACCTTTATAAGTCAGTTCTTGTGCTATTCTAGTCCTTCCCCCCGTCAGTCAAAAAGAGCAAGTCACTGTAAATTTCCCTTTGAGCCGCAATTCCTCCTCCAGTCTAGTAAAGTACTATTTATAATCAGTAATCAGTGGTTTTGCATGGCCATACATCGTAATTTGTAACATAGAACTCGACAGTTTTATTTCATTACAATTCCCGGGGTCAAATGCATGTCAAGAGGGCTGTCAAGGGTGTCAGCGTCAGACAACAAGTCCAGAGTCACAGTTTATTCCGTAAGTCCGAAAGTATAAGTGGAATCGTCCTATGTAATAAAGTCAATATCCACCAAGAAAAATATGGCAATGACTTAAAAAGCATGATAGTTGATGACGATGATAACAGCAATAGAGAACTGACGTCGGCCGCCCAATATGGGCGCCGGCCGCTTCGGCTTTCGGTGTTCCTACTGACAAGGGCGCAGTCCATCACTGAACTAGATTAAAATAAACCTCCTTGTGAGAGACACTTGTACGTCGGCGTATCCAAAAAGCTTTTCCCTTCACTCGTGATTTGTGGAATTAAGTGCATGGTGAGCATTTGCCTAGCAGGTTGACAAGACACAGAATCGTGATGTCTAGCTAACTGCGTGTGCCACGTGACTTACTCTCTCGCTGGGAGAGTAGCAGGTCGCGAAGAGGAAGTGATTTTAGCTCCCTCGAGTAAATGTTCGGTCAGATGCGTAGACTTGTATTGCTTTCTTCCGAAGTCACTCTTAAATTAATTGTAATGCATAGTTCTGGAGGTTGTCGAGGAAGACATAATCGGGAGTTCGGAGCCTTTGGAAGACCAGAGAAGAGCAGCACAGAAACAGACACGGAGAAAGAGCACGAGGAGACGTCAAACAGAGGGGGACGAGAGCCGCAAAAGGGGGGAAACCCAAGAGCCAGGCGAAGGAGGAGAAGAAGGAGGAGGAGGAGGAGGAGGAGGAGGAGGAGGAGGAGGAGGAGGAGGAGGAGAAGAAGAAGAAGAAGAAGAAGAAGAAGAAGAAGAAGAAGAAGAAGGAGAAGGAGGTTGACGCTAGGAGTGGGAGTGTGTTTCCGGGACCTCCTCCTCACTGGATGGTGCTGAGGGCCTTCTGCACCTCGGCGAACACCTCGTCAGGAGAGCCGAGGGCGACGATGGTGGCGCACTTGTCCTTGTAGTGCTGGATCACGGGCTCTGAGTGCTTGTGGAAGGTCGCCAGGCGCTTCTTGATGGTCTCCTCGTTGTCGTCGACGCGGCCGGAGGTCTTGGCGCGGTTCAGGAGGCGCTCCACCATCACCTCGTCGGGAACCTCGAAGTACAGGACCTTGGTGCAGGGCAGGATCTGGAACGAGGAGGAGAGGGCTCAGGGTCACCGTCATCCAAGGGCGTCCTCCTCCCAAAAAGGATAACGGGCGAGGATAATCACACAATTAGGATCACATTCTCCGTCAAAAATAGGGATAACGGTGAAAGTGGTCTCAGATCCAGGAACCAAAACCCTGCTATCACTGAGAATGAAACAAGAAGAGGAGGAGAATATGGCTGTTGTAAAATCGGAGTATTGTTATGGTTATTATCATTATTGTAAATATTTTGTTATTATTACTATCATTATTGTAAGTATTTTGTTATTATTACTATCATTATCAATATCATTATACTTATCATCTTTATCATCAACAACACTGGAACACATTAGCACTTTTTTGTGAAGAATATTTAAGGTTATTTTTATAACGCTGAGCCTTATCCGGTACAACTGAAGTATTGCTGCTTTTGAAACAGAAACAGGAGGCAGGAGAGAAGGAGAGAGGAGAGAAGAGAGAAGAGATAAGGAGAGAGAGAGAGAGAGAGAGAGAGAGAGAGAGAGAGAGAGAGAGAGAGAGAGAGAGAGAGAGAGAGAGAGAGAGAGAGAGAGAGAGAGAGAGAAGGAGAGAGAGAAGGAGAGAGGAAAGGAGAGAGAAAAAAGGAGAGAGAGATAGAAAGATAGATAGATAGATAGATGAAAAAAGGAGAGAGAGATA
>NC_051402.1:2581218-2588718 GCF_015228065.2 Penaeus monodon
ATATATATATATATATTATATATATAAGTATATATATATATATATAATATATATATATATATATATATATATATATATATTATACAACATACATACATTATATATTTTATATATATATATTATTATATATTTATATATATATATTATATTAAAAATATTATTTAAATATTATATAAATTTTTATATATTATATATATATATATATTACTATATATGCAACCACACTTCCCGCTTCTCATGCACATGCTTCTCTTTAATCCTGATAAAAAAAAAGTCGACTAAAGACAACGTTTCACACCAGATACTCACTTCCTTTGTCCAAAATGAAATATATGTGTAAAGAACTTGATAACCATTATTGTCTTGTGGATTACAGGTTGCCGTAAGTTAAGTAGAGATATGTTAGTAGCCCACACACCACACACACAACACAAACACACAATATATATATATATAATATATAATATAATATATATATATATATAATATATATATATAAAGAGAGAGAGAGGAGAGAGAGAGAGAGAGAGAGAGAGAGAGAGAGGAGAGAGAGGAGAGAGAGAGGAGAGAGAGAGAGAGAGAGAGAGAGAGAGAGGAGGGGGGGAGAAATAGAGAGAGAGAGAAGAGAGAGAGAGAGAGAGAGAGAGAGAGAGAGAGAGAGAGAGAAAGGGAGAGACAGATAGATAGAGAGAGAGAGAGCAAGAGACAAAAAGAGAAAGAAAGAAAGACAAATCCTAAAAAAAAAAAAAAAATATAGGTCCCAGCTTACTCATTCGTTTCCTCCACACTAATAACAACACCTTGAAAACACAGCAATTCTATGAACTCATGGTCTTAATATTCTTGATTTTACACCTTCCATAGACTGAGTTTCCTCCTATATAATTAAATTTCTTTCATATATATTTAGATTCTTGTAATTTCTTTTCTTCATTTTCGTTTATTATTCATGTTGTAATGATGATGATTACGATAATGATGATAATACAATAATAATGATAATGATAATGATAATAATAATAATAATATAATAATGATAATAATAATAATAATAATAATATTAATAATAATAATGATAATAATAACGGTAATTATAATTATTATAATTGTTATTATAATGATAATAATAATGATACTACCACTCCTCCGACTACTACTACTATAATAAGAATTATTATTATGATAATGATAATAATTATAATGATAAGAATAATAATAGTAATAATAGCAATAGCAATAGAAAAATAATGATGATGATAATGATTGTTATCATTATTTTATTTTTATTGTCATTATCATTGTCATTTTCATCATCATCATCACCACCACCACCACCACCACCACCATCATCATCATCACCATCATGATCATCATCATCATCACCACCATCATGATGATGATGAGTCATCATCATCATCATCATCACCACCATCATCATCATCAATATTACTATTACTACATTAAACATTAGCATTATTATAACTGCACTTGTCTATAATCACTATCATCATTTCCTTTATTAAATTCCATTGATCAAAGATTATATTCATGTTAATTACTAACCAACTGCTTTTCAACATTAATTTGTCGTTAGTTATTATTACATTCTCCATTTGGTTATATTTCTCTTGCAAAATTTTCCATTTATTGTTGCATCTTACACGTTGCTACTTACTTCGTGTATCATTTTATATCACGTTAACTTTATTCATCATTACACTTTCGCTGTAGTTTCTTTGTTTCAGTCTTTATCCAGGGTTATTTGTTATTTCCCATCTCGTTGATTTTTTTTTTTATAAAGATTTATTTCGCAAGATCATCGAAAATGTATTTTTTTTTTTTTTTGCTTTTCATATATTTTATGCTGTTATTTTTTCATTATCAGTTATTATCTCTTTCGTGCATATTCATTAAGGTCTGGTACAACTGTTAAACCTAATTATATAAAATATTTTTTTTTATATTATTATCAGACCCTCTTTGTAATTATTTTTTTTTCCTGCCTTCATTTCACGACAATTCTCATCACACCTCATTGTAAAACATCTCCACATTCATTTCAGCCTAATTATCATAACACCTTCTGATGAGTTTACCAATTTCTTATAAGTATTATTTCAACCTTTCGACTTTCCAAAACTAACGGGTCTTCGCCACATATTTTTATTTTTATTTTTATTTTTCCAATTTTTTGTTATAACACGGGAGCCGTACCCTCGCCCTCGGTAGGCAAAACACACGGCTTGGAGATTGAATTAAATGTTTTGCGTCTCGTGAGGAATCAACACTAACACGGCAGTTGGTTGTTTTACGTCGAGTCTGGTCGGAAGTTTTAGCACGGTGTTTATATATTTCATTTCTTCTCTCTCTTGTTTTACCTTTTTTTTTTCTCTCTTACTCTCTCTCTTTCTGATTCTGAGGCGATGGTCGGGAAGTTTTCAGAACTATTGTTTGTGTATTTATTTATTTTTGTTGCTGTTGTTGAGTTTGTCGGGATTAATTTTATGTTGTTTTCAAAGGTGTTTATCAGTGTTGCATATTGATTGTTGATTCCTTTAAATCCTAGTCAAAAGAATGTTAAAATTCATGTATAATATAGAGTTCACACACACACATGCACACACACACACACACACACACACACACACACACACACACACACACACACACACACACATATATATATATATATATATATATATATATATATATATATATATATATATATATATATATATATATATATATATATATATAACGTATGTATGTATGTATGCATGTATATGTATAGGTATACTTGCTTGTGTGTGTGTGTGTTCGTTTTTGCCTCGGATTTTTTAATCATCCGAAATTCGATATAACGAAGCGAACCGATATCGAACAGAGATCAGGTGACGATGAAGAAGCCATAATCGGCGCGATAAAGAAGCATTAAGAGTCCTGTGAATTATCTTAATCGGAGAGGAGGGAGGGTGTCATCGGGAGATTTTTGTCGAGTCGAGAATTTTTCGTGATTTTTTTCTCTCTCTACCTATTGCTTTTTGGATTTTCCTTTAGGTGTGGATTGAAGCACATGCGCGTGACGTGTGTGTGTGTGTGTGTGTGTGTGTGTGTGTGTGTGTGTGTGTGTGTGTGTGTGTGTGTGTGTGTGTGTGTGTTTGTGTGTGTGTGTGTGTGTGTGTGTGTATGCGTGTGTTTGTGTGTGTGTGTGTGTGTGTGTGTGTTTGTGTGTGTGTGTGTGTGTGTGTGTGTGTGTGTGTGTGTGTGTGTGTGTGTGTGTGTGTGTTGTGTGTGTGTGTACCTCAGTATACCTGCGTAAGTAAGTGTGTGTGTGTGTGTGTGTGTGCGTGTGTGTGTTGTGTGTGTGTGCCTCAATATACCTGTGTAAGTCAGTGGTCAGTGAGTTTATACATTCACATCACAAATCCACGTACGTATTTTTATACATGTATATCTCCGTACGTAACTCCATACACAAAAGTACCTTGGAATGCGTAATCAACAAACGTGTTTATGCTTCGTCCACCCAAACAAACCGGACTAAGTTAACACAAGAGAAATCATAATAATAATAATAATGATAATAATAACTTAGATCCCGTAAGTGACCTTAGAGAAAACTGAATAATCTGAAAAGCAAAAGGTCATTTAAACTATAACTTTCCTCAAGTGACCTTTATTCCTGACGAATGGCTTGGGTCATTAGGGTCATTTTCGTTCGATCATGTTTAAAAGGGAAAATGAAGCTCGTGTGTTTGGATTACCTTTCAGTGAAGTTAATGTCGGATATATATGTATATATATATATATATATATATATATATATATATATATATATGTTTTTACATTACATCTACCCCTCCCCACCACAACCCCCTGTCATCCCCCTCCCCACCACAATCCCCCCTCCCTTTCTTCCCCACCACAACCCCTTCTCCCCCCCTCCTCCCTCCCCACCACAACCCCCTCTCATCCCCCTCCCCCCCACAACCCCCTCTCATCCCCCTCCCTCCCTCCCCACCACAACCCCCTCTCATCCCCCTCCCTCCCTCCCCACCACAACCCCCTCTCATCCCCCTCCCTCCCTCCCCACCACAATCCCCCCTCCCTCCCCACCACAACCCCCTCTCCCCCCTCCCCCCCTTAAGACAAAGAAGGCGATGGGGGTCTTGGTAGCGGTCGGAGGGGGTGGGGAGGGGAGTGGGGGGGAGGGGGTATGTTTCCTCGCCGGAAGAGCCGACCGAGAGAGATTTCAGTTCGCGCTCGACTTTGATTTTTTTTTCTTTTTTTGTATTTTCTTATTTATTTGTTTTTATATTTCTTCCGAAATTTTGTTGATTTTTGTATTTTCTTATTTATTTGTTTTTTATATTTCTTCCGAAAATTATTTGATTTTTTATTTTCTTATTTATTTCTTTTATATTTCTTCCGATTCTTTTTTTTTTTTTTTTTTTTTTTTATGTGGGTGAAGGGTAATGCGGGGGGGGGGGGGATTTAGAAACGAAGGAGGAGGAGGAATAACGAAAGAGAAGGAAGGAAGGGAGAAAGGGGGGTAAATAGGAAAAGAAGAAGAAGAAGGAAGAAGAATATGATGATGAGGAAGATGAGGAGGAGGAGATGAAGAAGAAGGAAGAGAGAGGATGAGGAAGAAGAGGAGGAGGAGGAGGAGGAAGAAGAAGAAGAAGAAGAAGAAGAAGAAAATAGAAGGAGAAGACAACGAGGAGGAAGAGGAAGAGGAAGAGGAAGATGAAGAGGAAGAGGAAGAAGAAGAAAAGGAGGAGGAGGAGGGGAGGGGGAGAAGGAGGAGGACGATGAGGAGGAGGAGGAAAAAGAAGAATAATAATAATAAGAAGAAGAAGAAGAAAAGGGGGTGAGAGAGGAAACAAGGAAGAGGAAAAAAAGAAGAAGATAAATGGGGATAAAAAAGGAAAGGGATAAACCGAGAAAAAAACAATCAGCAAATGAAAAGAGAACAAACAGGTAAATAAGAATAATAAATAAATAAATAAATAATAACAATAATAAATGAATAAAACAAATTAATACGTATATGTACAGGGTAAATAACACAGCAAAGAAACGAATGAAGAAAAGCAAAACGTGACGAAACAACTTACGTAATAAGGAGAAAAGAAAAAAAACAATAAAAAAAGATATACAGATAAAACAGACATACGTACAAATCCCCAACATGTGTGGACAATATACAACAGACGTCCCTCCTCTCCCTCCCTCCTCCCTCACTCCCTCTCCCTCCCTCCTCCCTCACTCCCTCTTCCTCCCCCCTCCCTCTTCCTCCCTCCCTCCCTCTCCCTCCCTCCTCCCTCACTCTCTCTTCCTCCCTCCCTCTCTCTCCCTTCCTTCCTTTTTCTCTCTCTCTATCACTTCCTCCCTCTCCCTCTCTCCTTCTCCCTTTCTCCCTTCCCCTTCCCTCCCTTTCTCTTCCTCTCTCACCCCCTCTCTCCACCTTTCTCCTTCTCCCTTCCTCTCTTCCCCTTCCCCTTCCCTCCCTCCTTCCCTCGCAGAAAAAGCTGACTAAGAGAGAGAGAAAAAAAAGATAAAAAGAAAACCTTCTCAAAAGAAGAAAAGAAAAGAAAAGAAAATGATAAAGATAAGAAAAAAATAAAATCACACTCTTACAACGAAGAAGAAGAAGAAGAAGAAGAAGAAGAAGAAGAAGAAGAAGAAGAAGAAACAAGAGAGAGGGACACAAAGGGAAAAAATGTATATTTACATATATGTATACATATATATACATATATGTATACATTTTGTATATATATATATATATATATTATATATATATATATATTATAATATATTATATATCATATATATATTATATATATCTATATATATATAATATATATATATATATATATATATATATATACATATATATATATATATATATAAATTAACCATGAAAATTCAACGAAAAATTTAGCCCCCCAAAAATCAGCAAAAAATTCAGCCCCAGAAATTCCCATCCCTCCGAAGCCCCGACGCGAAGATGCGAGATGTTTCAGGAGATCACGTTACTCTAAGGGAGGCTGGGCGAGTCGTCACCCTTGGGCCGAGGGAGGGAGAGGGAGGGGGAGGGGGGGGGGGGAAGGGAGGGGAGAAGGGAAAGGGAGGGGAGGGGGGGGGGAGGGGGAAGGGAAAGGGGAGGGAGAGGGAGGAAGGAGGGAAGAGGGGGGAGCAGGGAAGAGGGAGGAGGAGGGAAAGGGTGGGTGAGGGAGAAGGGAAAGGGTGGGGGAGGGAGGGAAGAGGGAGGGGACGGAAAGGGAGGGGGAGGAGTAAAGGGGAGGGAGGGGAGGGAAGGGGTTGGGGAGGGTATGGGAAGGGGGTTAAAAGGGGTCCGTGGGTGGGGGATGGTGTTATTATCCTTGTTGTTGCTATCATTATTCGCTGTCTGTTACTAGCATCGTTGTTAATGTTATTGTTGTTATTATCATCTTCATCATCTTCATCATCATCACCATCATCACCATCATCGTCATCATCACCATCATCATCATCATCGTCATCATCACCATCATCATCATCATCATCGTCATCATCATTATGATTTTTAATATCATTATTATTATTACTTTCATTCCTAATATTACTATCATTACCACTACTACCACTACTACCACTACTACTATTTTAATGTCTATCTTAATAATATATTAATATCTAACTATCTTACCCGGGTTAATATCTATCTCAACCAACCCTTTCCTTTGTCTTAATGATATCTTAATGTCTATCTTACCCGGGTTAATATCTATCTCCTTTGCAGTCTGCGCGTCATGGCTGGCGGAAGGACATCTCGCTGACAACATGGTGCATGACACAGGGCTGCCAACGTGTCATGCAGTGCTCCACCAGGCGACACACCCGCCCATATCCGCCCCTATGCCTCCTGACATCCGAGGGAAGTGGGTGTCAACAAGGTAGGTTCGGTGGGCGTGGCTTAGTGTCTGTCTGTTCCGTTGATGGGGTTAATGTCTGTCTGTTATGTCAGCGGAGGTTAGTGTCTGTGCATTTCGATGGCGGGGTTAATATTTTTGTAGTGTTGGTGGGGTTAATGTCTGTCTGTTCTGTTGTCTGATATCAATAGATGAGCAAGATAATGTTTTGCTGTCGTTTTTAAAAGATATTTGCATACTCGTAACATTCCTTGGCAAGACAAAGGTGTGTGTGTGTGTGTGTGTGTGTGTGAGAGAGAGAGAGAGAGAGAGAGAGAGAGAGAGAGAGAGAGAGAGAGAGAGAGAGAGAGAGAGAGAGAGAGAGAGAGAGAGAGAGAGAAAGACGGAAAGAAAGAGAGAGAAAGAGAAAGAAAAAGAAAGAGAAAAAAAAATACGTACCCAAAGTCCTCATAATCTATCGTTATAATTACAACGTAAGAGTTCTTTATGACGTCACAAATACCCGTCTTTGGAGGAGAAATTTCACCGAAAAACCACCAACAACGCCACATACATATATAATTATGTCACACGCCGCCTC
>NC_051402.1:2598718-2603718 GCF_015228065.2 Penaeus monodon
TATATTAAAAAATATATATATATATATATATATATATATATATATATACATATATATACATACCTGTATCTTTTTCTATCTATCTATTAATCTATCTCCATATCCGCCTTTATCTGTTTATCCTTCTATCTATTTATCCTGACCTATCTGCGTTTTCTTTTTTCTTTCTTTTTTATTCTCCTTCCTCCCTCTCCCCGTTGACGAGTTACGAAAAAAAGTCAAATCGAATAAATGTCAAAAATGGAAAAAAAAAAAGAAAAAAAAAAACGCTAACAAAAAAAAAAAAAAAAAAAAAAAAATCACGCTTTGTTAAACACAAGTTGACAATTGATCTTCCGTTGCCTTTCACTCACGATCTCCAAAAAAACGAATGATTTTTCATCAAACTCAGATTCTGTAAATTCTGTGTGACTGAGAGAGAGATTGAGAGAGAAAGAGAGAGAGAGAGAGAGAGAGAGAGAGAAAGAGAGAGAAAGAAAGAGAGAAAGAGAATGAGAGAGAAAGAAAGAGAGAAAGAGAATGAGAGAGAAAGAAAGAGAGAAAGAGAATGAGAGAGAGAAGAGAAAGAGAGAAAGAGAATGAGAGAGAAAGAGAGAGAGAAAGAAGTGTGCACAATGGAGATACAGAGAGTAGCTTTATAGATTAGAAGAAGAGATGGACAGTCAAATTCGCAAAAGAAAAGTATGATTCCTTATTCATCTATTTATTCATCTTATTCTGTTATTTCTTATTTTCTAAGCTTCTATAAAACCCCAAGAAGCTCGGAGGAGACGCGGAAATAATCCCAAGAATCCCGGGTCTTGATCTGCAGTTAAGCTTTTTTTCACTTCTTTAGCTGTGGGTGTGTGTATATACATATACATTCACACACACGCACACACACTCACACATAAATACATATATGTGTAGGTCTATGTATGTATATATGTCTATATGTTTGTATGCGTGTGTGTATTTCCACACACACACACACACACCAACACACCACCCCAAACACACACACACACACACCCCACCCCAAAACAGACATATATTATATATATATAAAAAATTTTTATAAAATATATATATATATATATTGTTATATATATATATTATAAATAAATATATTAATATATATAGTATATATATATATGTGTGTGTGTGGTTTTGTGGTGTTTTGGGTTTTTGTTTGTGTTGATGTGGGGGGGGGTGTGTTGTATGTGTGTGTGGTGTGGGGTTTTTGGTGGTGTGGTTGTGGTGTGGTGATTTGGTTTTTGTGTGTGTGTGTGGTGTGGGGTGTGTGTGTGTGTGTGTGTGGGGGTGTGTGTGTGTGTGTGTGGTGTTGTGTGTGTGTGGTGGTGGTGTGTGTTTGTGTGTGTGTGTGTGGGTGTGGTGTGTTGTGCATGTATATAGAATATAAAAAAATAAATATAAAATTATATAATATATAAAAATTATAATATATATATATAATAATAATACAAATAGATTTTTACACACTCTCTCGTATAATACCCCTAAATGCTAATCTCTCTCTCTCTCTCCCTCTTTTCTCTCTTCTCTCTCTCTCTCTCTCTCTCTCTCTCTCTCTCTCTCTCTCCTCTCTTCTCTCTCTATTATTATATATATTATTAATATATAAAAATTATATATATATATATATATGTTTGCCTGTGTGTTAATGTATGCATGAATTTATAACATTTTTCCTAAAGCTTAAAAAGTGCACCAGTTATCCTCGTAAAAAAAATAACCGACAAAACACGCATATGTATGTCAAAGTGTCATATCATTATGGCACATTTATACATTACAAGCGCCGCGGTTCCCTTGCCGTCATAGTCAGTGCCAACGGCCAAGGTTTTCAAGTGTCAGATTCAAGCAACGGGGATTCTAAGTGCCAACATCCCAGTGCCAGTTTCGAGCGGTGTTTGTGTGTGTGTATGCGCGTGTGTATGTGGGCGTTTATGGTGCCATACTGGGCGGCACTCGCAGGTGTTTTAGGTGTCAAGTGAGAGTGTAAATGTAGAAGTTCAAAGGGACATGAGTCAGGATTGTGTCAGGTGCCGAGTGTCGTGTCGGTTTTCGTATATCCTCGGTGTCGTAAAGTCGTTACACCGTTTTAAAAATTTAAACACGAACAAAAAGGGAAAAAAATATATTGATTATATTAGAATGCGGGCGTGGGGAAGGGGGAGTAAACAGAGAAAGGGAAATGGACGCGGGCGGTAACAGAGAAAAAATCTGGCCCTCCCTACCCTCTCCCCCCTACTCCCCCCCCCCCCTTTCCTTTACATAGCAGTGCCTCAGGAGTGCCTACCTGGCGTGCGTGTGGTCGAGGGACTAGCGAGCCACCTGTGGCCCGCTCATACACGCACGGAAACACGTACAGTACATAACTACACAAACTCACATACATAGAGGCAAATAACACGTGTAGATAAACAAGTGTATGTGCGTATTATATATACACACACGTAGATAGACACATGCATAATTATCCACGCACACAAACACACTCTCTTTATCTCTCTACTCTCTCTCCCTCCTTCTCTCTAAACTCCCCTTTCCCCTCCTTTCTCTTCTTCTCTCTTCTCCCCCCCCCCTTTTGTCTCTCTCTATTCTCTCTCTCTCCTTCCTCTCATGAGGACCACCCCAAAAAGGTCAGCGGGGTGCACAACAAAGAACCACTATGTCATAATAACTATATTCTAATGAAAAGGGCTCATGAGAATTTCAAAGCTCATGGACGTTGTTATTATCACCATTTTCCTTCGCTAACGAGGAAAAAAATAGTTCATTATATTTAAATATATGTATATATTATATATTATATATATATAATATATATATATATATATATATATCTTTTAATATATAATATTTTTTTTTTTTTTTTTTTTTTTTATCTGTTGATATTTGGAAGCCGGAAAGGGAAAGGTTTTTAAAAATTTTTTGAGTAAAAGAATTGAAAATAAGACGTTATTTTCACTGAGGAAGCGGGATAAAGATAAAAAAAATGAGGTTTTTTCGTTATAAAAGGGAAAGGGAAGAGAGGAAAAAAATAACTCGAAAAAAAAAAATGAAGTTTATATAATATATATATATATATATATATATAATAATATATATATTATATTTTATCATAAATATTTAAAATTAAAATTAATATTATATTAGAATATTTTAATATATATAATATATTATGTAATAATGTATAAAAATATATATATTAAATATATATATTTTATATAATAATATATATTATATATAATATATAATATATATAATATATATATGTGTGGGGGTTGTGTGGTGGTGTGTGTGTGTGGTGTGGGTTGGTTTTTGGGGGTTGTGTGCATTTACATAACAGAGTTGAAAACCGGGAAAATAATCACGAAAAACCCATGATAATAACAGACACTAACCACATCATGGGTGGTTTGCAAGGTAAACAGAGTGGCTGGAGTCGCATTGTTATTTAGCTCTCATTTCATTGTTAAGACCTGGAGTGACTCGGCAATTATCAGGTCAAATGTGTTAAGGCAGGGAGGTCAAGGTTTCAAAATCAGTCTTGTTGAAAATGTGACCGTGGAGGTGAGAGTGCTCTTTGATGGTTGGAGATGGTTTACAGAACTCCTTTCGTGTTGGAGATTGTGGTGACGTGTGGTTGATTTTAACCTTCATTGCCTGACATCGCGGACGAGTAAACAGGTAAAGCACATTCAATAGATAATTCAGGGTTACATTTACATTTACATTTGCGTTCGAGCAGAGTTGACAGTTACATTTTTTAAAAAGAAAATGCTAATAGTGTTAGAATTCTAAACGCGAATTGGAAACATATCTGAAGATTTTTTTTTTGCGATTTTTGAGTTCAAAATCTAAAAAAGGATTATTTTTCCATTGGAAAACTGGTAAAAATTTCTATCGTCAATTCCTAAGTTTATTAGCTTCCCGTTTTCGGGCTGGACCAACATTAACATAATTTTTGGCCGGTTTTTTCCTATATTTCTGAATACGAAACAATTAGAATCGAAATATATAAAAAAAAGGGCCATCCTCCAGCTTTTTCTTAATGTTAGGAATATTTTTCGTTTACTTACTCATTGCCTAATCCAAAAAACATCGAAACGCCATTAACAGCTTTGAGAATAAGGGCAATGCACTCTAAACTGAATCATACCCAAATCTCCTATTGCTCCATAACATTTACAAAACAAATTTTAAGCCTCATTTCCCAGTCTTTTTGGTGAAGGGAGAATTCCTTTCAGTTCTCCTGTAGAGGTCCTGGGTGTTCTTTCCGCATTGCCTCAGTATTGTAATGGTTTTCATTTGAGTGTGTTTTTGTTATAACACCGAGGATGGGGAATTTTCTCTTCCGAAACGTTTTCAATAATGATCCTCCTTTTGCCCTTTTTGTGGGGTGTGTGTGTTGTGGTTTTGTGTGTGGTGTGTTGTGTGGTGTGTGTGTGGGGTGGTTTTTGGTTTGGTGTGTGTTGGTGTGCGTGTTACGTGGTGTGGTGTGTTGGGACAGATAGACAAAGAGTTTTTTTGGGAAAATAGCCGATTTATATTCAATAAACGACGAGACAAAACGCAATTATAGATGTGTTTTTTTTTGTGTGTGTGCATATGCATGTGAGACATACGCACATTCGCACATTCATAGATATAATACATATGAAAACGACAGTAAACACAAACACAAACACACACACACATACACACCACACCCACACACACACACACACACACACACACACACACACACAACACACACACACACACCCATTGGTACACCGTATATCATTTTTACCTGATTACCTTCTAAAGTTCAATATTCCTTCACCACCGTCGTTAATAGCCTCATCAACATTCCACAACAAACTGTATAAACCTTGAGTACGAACCCCTCCCCCCCTCCCCCTCCCCCCTTCCCCTTCCGCCCCCCCCAACCCACCCACGCAGCTGCCAACCACCTCCTCTCTGCCTTCCCTCTCCCTTTTCCTCTCCTC
>NC_051402.1:2616503-2624003 GCF_015228065.2 Penaeus monodon
CCTCCCTCCTTCCCCTCCTCCCCCCTTCCCCCTCCCCTCTCCTCTCTCCCCTCTCTCCTCCTTCCCCCTTCCTCCCCCCTTCCCCCTCCCTTCCCCTACTCCTATTTCTCTCGTCCACATGTTCTTCCGTACCCCTTTGGTGGAATGTGCTCTGTTGTACCCTGTATCTGTACTTCGCTGTATTTCCTTCGCGGGGAGATGAACACTGAATTCTCTTGTGGTTTCAACTTGTGGATAATTTTTTTTTTTTTTGTATCTCTTTTTATGGTTTGATTATCTGTTGTTTCTGTTTTTAATTTCTGCGTTGATTAAAGAATATTTCTGTTTATTTAGTTATATATTATAATAATAATATATATTTTTTTTACTTTTAATTAATTAATTATTTTTTTTGCGTAATCAAAAGTATATGCGACTTTGATTGTGTTTCTGCTCATTTCAATTCTCGTATTTAAATAATGATTTAAAATTTAAGTATGTAGACGCCAAAGTTTGGCTTCATATTTTTAACTAATATATATTTTTATTCATTTTATTATTATTATTATCATTATTATTATTATTATTATTATTATTTGTATTGGTACTTATTTCCCAATTTTATATATTTATCTCCTTAATTGATCTTAATCTTAATGAAAAGCACTTCTGTTTCTTTTTCATTTATTTAAAAGGTAAAATAATATATTCTTTGAATAGAATTTTATCCATTAAGAGCGGTATATGACATCGATATGTATATACAAATCGGTTATATATATACATTATGCATATATATACATAAAAAACCCACGAACCTGCATATCAATATACACCACGGCATCTAAATCTCTCTAAGTAAATATTTATATAATATTTCTATGCGATGAAACCTGAACCGCGATACTTTTTCGAATTCCCCTAAAAAATGCTAATGCACAATTCAGGTTCAGGTGAACCAAGCGGCTATAGGTGAATGGTCTTCCCTCCCCTTTCAGTACGTCCTAAAATCCTCCTTAGAATCACGCCCGCACGCCCGCACGCCCTTTTTTCCTCCAGGTCGTCCAAGAGAAAAAAAAGGTGCCAAGGATTTCGTGTTACGTAATAGGTGCACAGGTGGTAGGCGAATTTACGGTTCGTCTTAACGGGGTTGGTGTGTGTGACTCACCGTTAATTAATATAATGAATTAACGCTACTCGTCTTTCCGGTGACTCCCCCCCCCTCCCGGTATCACAAACAAGCTCGCTCGCACACGGACGCTCACGAGGGACTTGGATGCACAGCCTTTCACAGTGAGCACAATGACACACGTCTGCACAAACACTCACACTCACTCACTTACATACACATATGTATACACACATACAAATATACATACATGCATGTATATATATATATATATATATATATATATATATATATATATATATATATATATATATATATATATATATATATATATATATATATATATATATATATATATATATATATATATATATATGTGTGTGTGTGTGTGTGTGTGTGTGTGTGTGTGTGTGTGTGTGTGTGTGTGTATGTATGTAGATGTAGATGTATATATATCCTCCTCCACCTTCTCCTCCCCTTTCTTCTCCTCCCCCTCTCCCTGATCCCCCTCTCCCTACTCCCCCCCTCCCCCTCCCCCTCCTCCCCTTTATTTAAGCATCCCACCGTGTCTCAGAAAGTGCAAACCATTACCCTCAATTTAACTATCCTTTTTGGGAGATAGAAGGAGAGGGAGAGAGGTCCTTAGGGCTACCTCGCTGTCCCAAGATAAGTATGCCATTCGTCTTGTGAATGACTCAGCACAGAAATATTTGTAGAAACCGCGTAGAGAACATAAAGTTGTTTTTTCTTTCTTTTTTTTCATTTATTCTCACTATAAAAGCAAAAGAAAACGGGTACTGCTATTCATATCACTTACATACGGTATAAACTTATTATATTTTTTTATTACTACTTATATCGACTTATACTAACTTGTTGTCAGTAACATTATTACTTATATCGCCTTATACTTACTTGTTATCATTATTAATTTCTACTTATAGTGAGTAATATGAACTTATCACCATAATTATTGCCATTTATATCAATTTCTATGAACTCTTTATCATTATCATTACTATTTAAGTTAACCTTAACCTATCATCATTAGTATTACTATTCTTAATTACTTTTTATGAACTCTATATCATTATCATCCCTACTCATGTTTAATTATATTAAAACCAATACGAACTTATTATTAGTAAGACATATTAATTTATCACTATCATTACTACATATGTTAAATTGTATCAATTTATCATCATTATCATTGCTATTAATAATACTACTGCTACTATAGCTACGACGCCTCCTGCTAGTTGTTATGCCTTTTCTCTGTCCTTTCCTCTACTACTACAGGTTCTGCTGCCTCTACTACGTTTTCTCCTACTAGTACTGCTACTACTGGTTCTCTGCTACACCTACTACGCTGTCTAATAGTGCTGCTATTTATCCTCTGCTATTTTTGTGTTTACTATTTAGCCGCTGACCTTCGTTTATGCTCACGATTGTGTTTATGTCTGTTTATTCTGATGTTTATTCTACTGTTTATTCTGCTGTTAATTCTACTGCTTATTCTGCTGTTAATTCTACTGTTAAGTCTACTGCTTATTCTGCTGTTTAATCTACTATTAATTCTACTGTTTATTCTACTGCTTATTCTGCTGTTAATTCTACTGTTAATTCTACTGTTTATTCTACTGCTTATTCTGCTGTTAATTCTACTGCTAATTCTACTGTTTATTCTACTGCTTATTCTGCTGTTTAATCTACTGCTTATTCTACTGTTTATTCTACTGCTTATTCTGCTGTTTAATCTACTGCTTATTCTACTGTTGCTAACTGTCTAATCTATTACTGAACACTGTCATAGCTAATGTTCCTCTTAATGCTTTTGCTATTTATTTATCTATTTATTTGCTATTTATTTATCCCACTCCTTTCACCCTTTTTAATTATGTTTCTGTCTTATTGTCATAATCACCCCTTCGCCTCCATTTATTGTTTAATTAGGGACATTATATCACATTATGACTCTAATTTGCGCTCGTATCTTCTTCTGTATAGATATGCGTCTATTATCTACCTGGTATCTATTATCTACGCGTACCTTTGCGTCTGCGATCTACCCACGTCGACGATTTTTCCTTTCTATATGATGGGAGAGAGGGAGTGGGAGAGGGAGGGATGGAGGGAGAGGGAGGGAAGGAGGGAGGGAGAGAGGGAGGGAGGGAGGGAGAGAGGTAGAGAGAGAGGTAGAGGGAGAGAGGTAGAGAGAGAGAGAGAGAGAGAGAGAGAGAGAGAGAGAGAGAGAGAGAGAGAGAGAGAGAGAGAGAAGGCTCTACCCTTGTCAGTTTCTCTCTTTTCCTACGTCTGTAATCTACCGACGTCAACCGTTTCTCACTTCGTCTGCATCTACATCTGCAATCTACCCTTATTCGATCTCTTCCCTTCCCCTTCCCCCTTCTCCTCTTCCTTCCCCTTCGCTCCCTTTTCCTCTTCCTTCCCCGTCGCTTCCTTCCCCTTCCCTTCTCTTTTCTCCTCTTTCTTCCCCTTGCCTCTTCCCTTCCCCCTCCCCCTTCCCCTTCCTTCCCCTTTTCCCCTTCCCTCCCCTTCTCCCTTCCCCTTACCCCCTCCCTTCCCCCCTCCCTCTGTCTGCGTTCCTCACTGGCACTGACCCGCCCCAGGGAGTGCCAAGGAGGCTAATTATGCAGGTGTTCCGGCCAGGTTTTCGTTCACTCGCTACAAAAGACAGGGAGGTGGGGGAGGAGGAGGAGGGGGGGGGAGCTTGATGGGGGATGGGGGTTGATGGGGGTGGATGGTGGGTGATGGGGGATAAGAGATGGGGGGTGATGGGGGATGGGGGTGGATAGGGGGGTGATCGGTGATGGGGGGTGATGGGGGATGGGGGTGGATAAGTGTAGGGATAGGAGGAAAGGGGGGCAGGGGAAGGATAAGGGGATGGGGGGGATTAGCCAAAGGAAGGGGGTAAGTGGGGGGGTTGAGGGTAGGTGATGGGGGGTGGGGGAATGGAGGAGGGTCAGTGGAAAGGAGAAAACATCATCATCATCATCATCATCATCATCATCATCACCACCACCACCATCACCACCATCCCCACCGTCACCACCACCATCACCACCGTCACCACCATCCCCACCGTCACCACCACCATCACCATCACCACCATTAAAACAAAATTAAGAAAAACAAATGAATCAAATGCAAATTATGGATCCAGACCCTTTTAAAAAGACACCTGCCCATCTATCCATCAAACCCACCCACCCGCCCACCGTCCCACCCACCGACCCACCGACCCAACCGCCGACCGTCCGACCCACCGACCCACCCGCCCACCTCACACGCTGCCAAAACAATGTAAACAAGGTAAACAATATCAGCCAACGTGGTAAAAATGGGAAAGGGGAAGAGAGGGAGAGAGAGAGAGAGAGGGAAAGAGAGAGAGAGAGAGAGAGAGAGAGAGAGAGAGAGAGAGGAGAGAGAGAGAGAGAGAGAGAGAGAGGAGAGAGAGGGGAAGAGAGAGAGAGAGAGAGGGAAAGAGAGAGAGAGAGAGAGAGAGGGAGAGGGAGAGGGAGAGTGAGAGAGGGAGAGAGAGGAAAGGATGGGCAATGAAGCGGGGAAAGATGAACAGAGTAGTAGAAAGGGAAGAGAGATCGAGAGGAGAGCGGGGAGAAGGGAAGAGAGGAATGAGAAGATATGAGAGGAATGGGAAGAGATGAGAAAGGTAAAGAAAGAGAGAAGGAGAAAGAGAGAAAAGGAAGGAGACTGACAGGGAAGAGACGCAGAGAGAAGAAGAGAGGAGGGAAGATAAGGAGGGCGAATAAAGAGGGAGGAGGAAAGGGAAAAAGATGGAAGTAGAGGAAGGGAAGAAGGAATAGAAGAAGGAAGAGGAAGAGGAGGGTAAAAGAAAGGTAAACACAATGAGGGTAGAGGAAAGATCAGAGAATGAAGAAGAGGAAAAGGACAGAGAAGGAATATGGAAGGAGGAAAAAGAAATAAGTATAAAGAATGAGACGGGAAGAGGAAAAGGAAAGAACAGAAAGGGGGGGGGGGGGAAGGAGAGAAGAAGAGAAAGGAGGAGGAGGAGGAGGGGGAGAGGAAGAGGAAGAGGAAGAGGAAGAGGAAGAGGAAGAGGAAGAGGAAGAGGAAGAGGAAGAGGAAGAGGAAGAAGAAGAAGAAGAAGAAGAAGAAGAAGAAGATGAGGAGGAGGACGGGGAGGAGGAGGAGGAGGAGGAGCGAGGGAGGGGGAGGGGGAAGGGAGGGGAGCAGTAGGACACGGCGCGTGTCCATTAGGGCGAAGTGGACAAGTGACAGAACAACAAAAGGGGAGGTTTTTGTGTTCCGATAATGTGGCGCGATGACGACCTGTCTGTCTGTCTGTCTGTCTCTGGCTGTCAATCTGTCTATCTGTCCGTTTCTGGCTGTCAGTCTGTCCGTCTGTCTCTCTCTGTCTTTGGCTGTCAATCTTTCCGTCTGTCTCTGGCTATCTATCAGTCTGTCTGTCTCTGGCGGTCAATCTGTCTGTCTGGCTGTCTTAATTTTTGTCTGTCTGTCCGTCTGCCTGTCAGTCTGTCTATTTCTGGCTTTCCACATGTCTGTCTTAAAGTCTGTCTGTCTGAGCCTTTGCCTTTTCTATCTCCCTTTTTTATCCGTTTTTCTTTCATTACCTTTTTATTTCTTATTATTATTACTTTTTATCCGTCGACTTATTTTTTCTGTCTTATTCTCTATCGAATAAAAAAAAAGAAGAAATCGAACTATCAACCGTTTCGAGAAAAATGGAAAATATAACGAAATTATTAATAATAATTCTTACCAAAATTAAAACTCAGATAACTTATAATCTTTCATGAAAACAATTGAGCTAAATGAATGCAATATTTTTAATGTTATCATTATCATCATTATTACTATTGTTGTTGTTATTATCATTATCATCATTATTATTGTTTTTGATGTTATCATTATTATCAGTATTATTAATGTTATTATTATCATTATCATTATTATTATTAATGTTATTATTATCATTATCATTATTATTATTGTTATTGTTGTTATTATTATCATTATCATCATTACTATTAATATAATATCAAGGAGGATTGATAGAATGGGAAACAGGAAAAGGAGAGATAGAAAGAGGGAACTGAATGGAAAGAGATAAGCGGAAGGGAAAATAATAGATAGGGAAGTAAGAGAGAGGGAGGAGGATAAGGAGGGAAAGAGTAAAGAAAGAAAGGAAGGGAATAAGGGAAAAGAGAGAAAGAGATAACATAAAGATTGGAAATAGAGGGGAAACAACGAGAGAAGAGAAAGAGAGGGGAAGGCCTTTATGGGGTCAGAGATGAGGGTAAAAGGGATAGAGGGGAGGAAAGAGGGCATAGAGGAGGGGGATAGACGAGATAAAAAGAGGAAAAAGAGAAGAAGAGAGGAATTTAGAGGGAGGGAAAGAGGAGAAAAAAGGGAAGGAGAGAGGGGAGAAAGAGGGGAAGGGAGATGGGGAGAGGGGAGAATGAGGCGAAGGAAGAGAGGGGATGGATACAGGGGTAAGAGAGAGAGGGGAGGGGAGGGGAAGGGAGGGAAAGGGAGGGGAGCGGAAGGGAGGGGAGATGGGAGGGGGGAGGGGAAATGTTCTGGCATCGGGGAAACAATGCACTTCATTACGTCATTCCGCTGTCTCGGGCGTGACAGCCGAGGGGAAGATATGGCGAGGGGAATCCGCCCGTAAGTGTGTTAGCGTCAAGCATCGTCGGGCGCGCGTCCCTCTCTGGGTTATCGCGTGGTTGTATCGGCACGCCGGAGGGGAGAGGGGAGAGAAAGAGGGGAATGGGGAGAGGGGGAGAGAAAGAGGGGAATGGGAGAGAGGGGAGAGAAAGAGGTGGAATGGGGAGAGGGGAGAGAAAGAGGGGAATGGGGAGAGGGGAGAGAAAGAGGGGAATGGGGAGAGGGGAGAGAAAGAGGGGAATGGGGAGAGGGGAGAGAAAGAGGGGAATAGGAAGAGGGGAGAGAAAGAGGGAATGGGGAGAGGGGAGAGAAAGAGGGGAATGGGGAGAGGGGAGAGAAAGGGAAAGGGAGAGAGGGGAGGAAAGAAAGACGGAGAGATGAGAAAGTGGTTGAGGAAAGGGAGAAGGAAGAGGAGAGGATGAAGAAATTAAGGAAGGAAAAAAGAGGAGGGGGAGGGAGAAGAGCGAGCGGGAGACGGGAAGATAATGAGGGGGGAGGAAGATGGGGAGAGGAGGAAGGGAGGAAAATGGTGATGAAAGGAAGGAGAGAAGAACATAGAAAAAAAGAGAGAGAGAAATAGAAACAGAAAAGAAAGAAAAAGAAATAAAAATGAGAGAGGGAAGGAGAAAGGGAGGATGAGGGAGGAGGAGGTAGAAGGAAGAAGGGAGGAGAGGAGAGGACGAGAGGGAAGAAGGGAG
>NC_051402.1:2629645-2632145 GCF_015228065.2 Penaeus monodon
CTCTCGCTCTCCCTCCGCTCTCTCTCTTCTCTCTCTCTCTTCCCCCTTTTCTCTCTCCTCTCTCTCTCTTCTCTCCCCCGCCCCCTTTGCCTCTCGCTCTCTTCTTTCTTTCTTTTTCTTTCTCTCTCTCTACATCTCTTTCTCTCCCTCTCTCTCTCTACCTCTCTCTATATATATATTTCTCTCTCTCTCTCTCTCTCTCTCTCTCTCTCTCTCTCTCTCTTATCCTTCTCTCTCTCTTTCACAGCACGATGATGTTTATTTATGTACGATAATCCTTGATATTTCTACATGTGGGTCGTTTAAAATAATTAAAGAAATGCTCACCGTAAAAATATGGTCTATATATTTCATTATTTTTTTTCATGCATAATTATCATAAAAAAAACAAAGATAAGGAATGAGGGGCATATTAATTAGAAGATAAAACAAAAGATATAGTTAGCAAGAATAAATGGAATCAGAAATAATTCGTAGCCAAAAAAAAAAAAAAAAAAAAAAAAAACGGAAAAAAAGGAAGGGGAGAAAAAAAAAAAAAAAAAAAAAAAAAAAATATATATATTTTAAAATAATAATATATATATATATATATATATATATATATAAAATATTTTATAAAATAAAATATATATAAATATATATATATATAAAAAAACAGAATAAAGATAAAACACGACAGAAAATCATCGTTTATCCTTTTCCTTGAGACACAAAGACAGTAATGAATGCAACATAAAAAAAAAAAAAAATCTACATTAACCGCCAACCCTGCTGTTTATTCTGCTAATTACCATTGAATTAATATTCCCCCCTCCCCCCTCTCCCCTCACTCTCCCCCCTCCCTATGCCCTCAACCCTCCCTCTCCCTCCCTCCCTCTCCCTTCCTCCCACCCCCCCCCCCTCCTTAATCCCTAGGTCACCCCCCCCCTCCTTCCCCCCCCCCCCCCTTTCTCCCCCTCCCCCCCCTTCCTCCTCCCTCCCCTAATCCCCTAGTAACCCACCCCTCCCTCCCTCCCTCCCTCCCCCCCTCCCTCCCTCCCTTCCCTCCCTCCCTCCCTCCCTCCCCCCCATACGATAAATAGTCCACAAGAAAGAGAAAAAAATAAATACAAAGGTCTTCTTATTGTGTGTCCGTTCTACCAAGACTTTTTTTCTCTCTCTCTCTCTCTTTGTCTTTCTCATTTTATTATTTATTGTTATTATCGTGTTCTATTTTGCTGTAAGTAACGGTCACGTAGGGATTTCCGTGTGTGTTGAGACCCTCCCCCCCTCTCCCCCCTCTCCCCTACCTCCACACACACCCCTCTCCCCCTCCTCCACCCCCCCCTCTCATTCTGCTTCCTCCCCCTTTTCCTCCTCTTCCTCTTTCTCCATCTTCCTCCTCCTCCCTCTTTCTTCGTCCCTTCTCTTCCTCTTTCTCCCTTTTCTTCTTTCTTCCCCTTCCTTTATCCCCCTTTTTATTTCAATTTTCCTTTACACATCCTCTTCCCGCCCTTCTTTTCTCCCTCTCTCTCTCCTCTCCTTCCCTTTCCCCCATTTCTCCTTTTCCTCTTCCTCCCCTTTCTTCTCCGTTCCCTTTCCATTTCTCATTCCTTCCTTTTCCCTTCTCCTCCTTTCCACCCCCTCCTATCTCCCCTCCCCCCCCTCCCCCTCTATCCCTCTCCCTCCCTCTTTCTTCACCCTTTTACATACCCTTCTTCTTCTCTCTTTCCTATTCTCCTTTCACTCTTCACCGTTCCTCACTCTCTTTAGCTCCCTACCCCCCCTACCCCCACTCCTCCCCCCCCTCCTTTCCTTCACTCCCCCCTCTTCCCCTTCTCCTCCTCTCCTCCCCCTTTTCCCCCTCCTTCCCCCCTTCTCCTCTTCCCCTCCCCCCCTCTCCCCCTCCTTCCCTTCACCCCCCCCTCTCCCCCTCCTTCCCTCCCCCCTCCTCCTTCCCCCCCCCCCCCCTCTCCCCTCCCTTCAGCTTCTTCAAGGCGTTACTTAAAACCCTCCCTTTAAAAAGGTTTCCGCCAAACCACCCCCTTTCCCCCTTAAAAGCTCTTCAAAAAACCCCCCCCCCCACCCACACCCCCCCCAAACCCCACCCCCCCCCCCCACCACCCCCCCGCCCCCCCCCTCACCACCCCCCCCCACCACCCCCCCTCAACCACACCACCAAACCCCCCACCCCACCCCCCACCCCATCCCACCCTCACCCCCCACCCCCACCCCCCCAACCCACCCCCCCACCACCCCCCCCCACCACACGCCCCCTCCCCCCCCCCCACCCACCCCCCCCCCCACCCCATTCCCCCTGACCCCCTTACGGCCGTGCTTTCCTTTTAAAAAAAAAAAGGGTAAAAAGATAATTGGAATTTAGAACATCTAAATTAACCCAAAAAAAAAAAAACCGGAAAGGCTTTGTGGAACATGTTTGGGGTTAAAAATCGAGATTACAATGAAAAAAGAAAAAAAAAAAAAGCCCACCAAACCAGCCCCTGTGGATAATAGAAAGCAT
>NC_051402.1:2637145-2650175 GCF_015228065.2 Penaeus monodon
GAGTGTGGAGTGAGGGGAGAGGAGGAGGACAAGTGAGATGGGAGAGAGGGGAAGGAGATGGAAGTGGGAAAGTGGAGGACAGGTGAAGGGATGAAGAGAGGGAGAGGAAAGGGGAAAAAAAGGACAAGTGAGGGGTGTAGGAAAAAGAAGTATTCGAAGAGAGGGTGAGGAGAGATGATGGGAGAAGGGAAGGAGACGGAAGTGGGAAAGCGGAGGAGAGGTGAGGGGCTGAAGGGAGGGAGAAGGGATGGAGAGGGAGTAGTGAGAGGAAAGACGAGGAAAGTAAGCAGGAGGAGGAGAGGTGAGGGGAAGAAAGAGAGAAGGAAGAAAGAGGAGAGAGTGAGGTGACGGGAAAGATAAGGAGAGGCGAGGGGACAGGGAGAGAAGGAAGTGGAAAGAGGGAGAGGTAAGAGGATGAAGGAGAGGGAGATGGGGAAAGAGGAGGAGAGGTAAGGGACAGAAGGCGAAGAAAAAAGAAGTTAAGTGAAAAAGAGAAGAGATGAGAAGATGGGTTTGGGAAAAGGAGGGGAATAGGGAAGAGAGAGAGAGAGAGAGAGAGAGAGAGAGAGAGAGAGAGAGAGAGAGAGAGAGAGAGAGAGAGAGAGAGAGAGAGAGAGAGAGCGAGAGCGAGAGCGAGAGAGAGACAGACAGACAGAGACAGAGAAAGAGACAGAGACAGAGACAGAGAAAGAGAGAGAGACAGACAGACAGAGAAACAGACAAAGACAGTAACAGAGATAGGGACAAATTGAGAGACAGAAAAACAAATTTAAGAGAGGTAAAGGAGACACAGACATCGGATAAATAAGAAACACGAAGAAACGCGAGATAAGCGCGAAAGGCCGAAAATTAAAAGCCACAGGTCCTCCTCGATCTCGCCCAAACACAGAGCGTTGTTTATATGCCATTCATACACCGGCGTGCTTATAACCCCCCCTTCTTCCCCCTCCTCCTCCCACCCCCACTTTCCCTCCCCCCTCTCTCCGCCCTTCCCCCTAACCCACACGCCTTCCCTCTTCATTTCCTCCTCCCCCTCTTTCTCCTCCCTTCTTCCACCCTTCTTCATATCCTCCTTCCACTCCTTCTCCCCCTCCCTCTCTACCCTTCCCCTTCAACCCACACCCCCTCCTTCTTCATATCCTCCTTACCTTACCCTTCCCTTCCCTTCCCCTCGCCCCTCCCCCTCCCCACAGCCACTCCTCAGGGTGTCTCCACACTCCGCCCCCCCCTGTCCACCAACCCTGAAATATTCATTCATAAATCTCGCGACGTAACTGCTTCCCATGCGTACTCGTGTGTCGTGGTTCCTGCGATTCAGTGCTTTGTTGTCTCTTCCATTGTGACTGTGGGCGCTCGAGAGGCTTTACTGCTGTTATTATTGTGCTTCGTGTTATTATTATTGTCGTTATTCGTAATTTTATTTCCTGTTCTGTTGCTGTTAGCGTTGTCATTGTTGTTTTTTCTTGGCGTTGTTCTCGTTTTATCATTGTTTTTAGTTGTTTGTTGTTGTTGCTGCTATGATTATCGTTATTATTGGTACCACTGTTATTTATTTATCATTAGGGCAATTATGGTGATCATCACCATTATCATCATAGTTCTCACTATTGTCCATATTACTATTTTATCATACTAATATTTTTATCATGATTATCATTCATTATTATTGTTGTTGTTGCTGTAATTGTTGCTGCATATATCATTATCACCATTACAATTGCTATAATTACCATCATTAGTATTACAAATCATCCAAAATCGAAAATCTCCCGCTAGATACACCAGCGCTGATCACCTGGCAATCATACTCAAGACCCCTTCAGACACATCGATTTTTCGCCGTCTACCCCGTGGCCGACCCGACGCCGTGCTTCCCAAACAACCCACGAGATCAATGAGCTCTTTCACACGCGGCGACCACGGCAAAGCCCCGTTCACAGGCGCCATGGACGCCGTTGCCAGCTGTCTCGAGCGGGCAGGTGGCGTGCGCAGGTGGGGCTTGCCTTGGCCTGAGCGATGCGACGAGAAACAGGATTACGTCACGACTGGGAGATTACGAAGTGTGGGTGAGTTTACGTGTGTGTGTTTGTGTGTGTGTGTGAGGGGAGGGGGGAGGGGTGTTCGGTGTGTGTGTTTGTACATGTGTGTGAGGGGAGGGGGAGGGTGTTTGTGTGTGTGTTTGTGTGTGTGTGTGTGTGTGTGTGTGTGTGTGTGTGTACGTGTGTGTACGTGCGTGTGCGTGCGTGTGTTTGCGTGTGTTTGCGTGCGTGCGTGTGTGCGCGCGCCTTATGTGGGTACGTTTACATGCGAACAAGTATATATAAGTTTTATATAACGCGTTTTCTCGCAAGAATAAAAGAGAATGAAAAAAATGAACACAAATGAGAAGAATAAATAAAAAGATAAATCAATGAAGGACCGAGAGATAAAACGGATGAGTTACGATGCAATTGCATACGGAATTAGACGACAGAGGGGAGGGGGGGGGAGATAGACGATGATGTTAAGTCATCAAAACTCAATCAAGTGACGTCATGCAACTTCGGGATCATCAGGGAAGAGGGAGAGGGGGAAGGGGAAGGGGGGGAGAGGGGGAGGGGAAGGGGGGGAGAGGAGGAAAGGGGAAGGGAGAGAGAGAGAGGGAAGGGAGTAGGAGGGGGATAGAGGAGAAGGAGAAGAGGGGGAGGAGAGGGAGAGGGAAATGAAAGGAGAAAGAGAAGACGAGAAAAGGGTAGGGAAAAGAGAGGAGGAAGAAGTGGAAAGGACGAGAGGGCGAAGAGGCGTAGGAGAAGCAGATAAAAAAAAAAATAGGAAAGAATGAAGAGAAGAAGAGAAAAGAAGAAAGACTGGGAGGAAGAGGAGGAAGAATAGAAAGAAGAGACCAGGATGAAAGGATTAAGAAGGAGGGGGGAAAGGAGAAGAGGAAGAGGTAGAAAGAGGGGAATAGAGGAGAGAGGAAAACAAACGAAATGGAGAACGGGAGTTTGTGGTTTATTTATCTGTTTATACGAATTTATTTTGATTGAAGGGAAGTCGTCTCAATACCGTAAATATGAGGGGAAAAAATGAGGGGAAAAGTCCTAATAAGAAATTGTTATACAATCACGTAAGGGCGTGACTGTACACACAAACGAGCGTGTGCGTATGTGTGTGTGTGTGTTGTGTGCGTATGTGTTGATGTGTATATCTGATGCGAGCGAGGAGGAGGAAGAGAGAAAAGGGAGAGATGAGGAGAGGAAAGAATAAGAGAGATATGATGGTTTGAATGTTTGTGCGAATTTCTGTTTTATATAGGTATAATATAACGCCAAGAACCCCCCCCCCAAAAAAAAAAAAAAAAAAGGAAAAAAAAAAAAAAAGAAGAAAAAAAAAAATATTTATATCTACATTATAATAATAAATATAATATATATATATATTATATATATATATATATATATATATATATATAGAATTATTGATTAATGATAATAATGATGTTTAAATATATTATTATTAGTATAACGATAATAATAATAATAATATATTAATAATAATTAATAATAATAATACTAATAATAAATAAAATAATTAATAATAATAATAATAATTAATAATAATAATGTAATAATAATAATAATAAATAATAAAAATAATGATAATAACAATAACAGATAATGATAAATAATAATAATGATAAATAGATAAAAGAAAATAGAGTTATGTATTAATTTTCATACGTGTTTTATAATATATATATATATTATTTATAAATATAGATATATATATTATATATAATTATATATATTATATATATATATATATATAATATATGTAGCACCCAAATAACATCAATCCCCCCCCCCCCCCCAAGATAAAAATGATGATCATAAAGGAATAACAATAAATAAATGATAATGATAAATAGATGAAAATAACAGATAATTATGAATTATAATAATGATGATAAAAAGAATTAAAATAAACCATTATCAAATCACGTCCCATATGGCAATCGAACATCCACAAAGAAGAAGAAAGAAAGAAAGAAGAAGAAGAAGAAGAAGAACAACAACAACAACAACAACAACAACAACAACAAGGGGGAACGGAAGAGGAAAGGGATGGAGGGAGAGAGGAGGGAGGAGGAAGGGAGGGAAGGAGAAGGGAGAGAAGAGAGAGGGAGGAAGAGAGGAGGGAGGAGGGAGGAGAGAGGAGAGGGGAGAGAGAGAGAGAGGAGAAGAGAGCAGAGATGAGGGACAGAGGGAGAGAGAAAAAGGAGAGAGACGAGAGGAGAAGAGAGAGAGAAGGAGAGAGAGAGAGGGGGCGAAGAAGAGAGAGAGAGAGAGGAGTTCGAGAAACACGGGGAGACAAACACAATCCCGCAGACGCCCGTGTATTTCGAGAATATGTTAATGAATCCTGGGATACACAAACGCGTTCGTGTGGGCTGAGGAGTCTCAACGTCGCGGTCCCGCTGCATTAAAAAAGACAAAAAAACAAAAAAACTAGAATTATGAGCCTCGGCGAGAATAAATCCGGAGGCGTTCGCAGGTGGGAAAATGTATGCGCATTAATCTCTGGCTACGAGAACGCCCGCCGTCGCCAGCTGACACAAACACCTTTTAAAATTGGATCTGCGACTCCATTCTAGGGGTGAAAAAAAAAGGAAATATCAAGAAAAAGGAAATAAAAAAAGATAAAGATAACAGCAAAAGAAAGAAAAGGAGAGAGAGAGAAAAAAAAAAAGGTACGAAGACGATAAATAAGGAGCAGAAGAGTAAATGGGACGAGAAGGAAAGGCAGAAAAATAGAAATTAAAACAAATAATTGATAGCGGATACCTAACGCAAGTGTCTCGCGCGGACTATCTCAAGTGGCAGGGAAATTTAAAGGCAAGTTTCCCGTAAATCTTCAGGAGAGAGAGAGGAGGAGATACGGAGGAGAAAGACGACGATAATAGAGATAATAGTATAGCGTGTACGGTGTGTATGGAGAGAGAGAGAGAGACAGGGGGAGAGAGAGAGAGAGAGAGACGCGGGAGAGAGAGAGGGAGAGGAGGAGAGAGAGAGGGAGGAGAAGAGAGGAGAGAGAGAAGAGATAGAGAAAAGAGAGAGAGAGAGAGAAGAGAGAGAGAGAGAGAGAGAAGGGGAGAGAGAGAGACGAGAGAGAGAGAGAAGATAGATAGAGAGAGGGAAAGAGAGAGCGAGAGGAGAGGAGAGAGAGAGAGAGAGAGAGAGAGAGAGAGAGGAGAGAGAGAGAGAGAGAGAGAGAGAGAGAGAGAGAGAGAGAGAGAGAGTATTTGATAAATAAATCAAATCAAATCACTTGCTTAATTCCATTTGTTACAAAGGATATTCTTAGTGTGACATGCTGTCTATTTCTTTCTGTAAGAAATGGCCGGGGTTGCCATCCACTGGCGGCGAGGGATTTGAACGCACAAGAACAAGATTGCTAGACGAGATCGCTACCACTGCGCCACACAGCAGACAGAGAGGGGGGAGGGAGGGAGGGAGGGAGGGAGGGAGGGAGGGAGGGAGGGAGGGAGGGAGGGAGGGAGGGAGGGAGGGAGGGAGGGAGGGAGGGAGGGAGGAAGGAGGGAGGGAAAGAGGGAGGGAAAAGAGAGAGAGAGAGAGAGAGGGTGAAAGAGAGAGAGAGAGAGAGAAGAGAGAGAGAAAGGAGAGAGAGAGAGAGAGAGAGAGGTGAAGAGAGAGAGAGAGGAAGAGAGAGAGAGAGGAGAGAGAGAGAGAGAGAAAGATAAACTAAAAACAGATATAGACATAGATAATGTATAAGTGTCTCGTGTGTGTTTGTGTGTGTGTGTGTGCGTGTGTGCGTGTGTGCGTGTGTGTGTGTGTGTGTGTGTGTGTGTGTGTGTGTGTGTGTGTGTGTGTGTGTGTGTGTGTGTGTGTGTGTGTGTGTGTGTGTGTGTGTGTGTGTGGTTCTATAGAGAAAGAGAGAAAAGGACATAGATAATGAGTGAATATAGACAGGAAAAGTGACATTAATTGATAGAGAAAAGATAAGAAAAGACTTATCAAAAAATACAAAGGAAGAGAGAGAAAAAGAGAATGAAGAATAAGAAATGAAAAGATGAAGAAGCAGGTGGAAAGAAAAGAGCGAAAAAAGAAAAAAAAAAGGAAAGAAAACAAAGAAAAATAAATAAATAAAGAAAAACAAAAAGCAAAAGAGAGGAGAAAAGGAAAAAGGAAAAATATGAAATATAAAAAAATGAATAGATAAAACAGAGCAAAATACAAGAAAAAAAATCACAGAAAACGAAAAATAGACACAGAAAAAGAGACAGAAAAAGAAAAAGAAAAGAAGAGAAATGGAGAAAAAAAATAAGAAGAAAAATATAGAGAAAAAAAAAGAACGAAAGAGAGACAAAAAAAAAGAGAGAGAGAGAGAAAGAGAAAAGAAGGGAGTAAAATACAGGAGAAAGGCCAAGAACGGAAGCCATTGTGAAGGCCCCGTCCAAACAAACGCCTAAACATAGCACTGTCTTCCCCCTCTTAAGCGTTCTCTTTGACGCATTCTTTCCCGACGTCGCCCGGAGATGTATGGGCGGGGGGGGGGGGTGATTGGGATGGGAGGGGCAGGGGGGAGGGGAGGGATGGGGAGGGGGATTGGGATGCGGAGGTGGAGGGGAGGGGGGAGGGATAGGGAAGGATGGGAGGGGGGAAGAGGAGGGATGCGAAGGGGGAGGGGAGGGGGGGAGGGGGAGAGGGATGATTGGGATGGGAGGGGGAGGAAGGAGGGAGGGAGGGGGATGAGAGAGGGGGATGGGGAAGGGGACGGGAGGGGGGAGATGGGGAGAAGGATGGGGAGAAGGGGAGGGGAAGGGAGGGAGGGAGGGGAGGGAAGGGAGAAGGGGAGGGGAGAGAGAGGGAGGGAGGGAGAAGGGAAGGGAGAAGGGGAAGGGAAGGGAGGGAGGGAGGGAAAAGGGGAGGGAGAAAGGGAGGGGAAGGGAGGGAGGGAGGGAGGGGAGGGAGAATGGGAGGGGAAGGGGGAGGGGAGAGAGAGAGAAAAGAAGAGATGCTAAGAGTGGGAGGGAAATGGAGGAGATGGAAAAGCGGGATGAGGGAGAAGGAGAGAATAAAGAAAGAAATGAGAGAGAAAAAAAAATAAGATAAGAAAGAGATACAGACGAAAGACATAACGGAGGAACACAAAACACAGACAACGAAGAAAGACAAAAGAGAAAGAAAAAGAGAAAAAAAAAGGAAAGAAAAGAAAAAACAAAAACAACAAAAACAAAGCAAAAAATAAAAAATAAAATAAAAACCGAGGGGGAAGGGAGGAGGTAGGAGAATCGGGGGGGGGGGGGGGTAGGAAGGAAGCTGCTTCGGGGGGGAGGGGGGGAGGGAGGGGAGGGGGGAGGGGGGAAGAGGTCCAAGCATCCCCCAGAAACTTAGAAACTTAGATAACATCAAGTTGTTCCTTCGAATGCAGGCAAGACAAACAAACACTGATTCTCACGGTCTTGGGGGAATCTCCAGAGCCACTTACCTGAAAAAAACTAAAAAAAAAACGGTTAGTTATTATGTCTAAGTAATGTAGGCCTAAGTAATTTAAGGTCTAGGTAATCGTGAGGTTTATTTATGTCTAAGTAATATAGGTTCTAAGTAATCGTGAGGTTTATTCATGTCTAAGTAATATAGGTTCTAAGTAATCGTGAGGTTTATTTATGTCTAAGTAATATAGGTTCTAAGTAATCGTGAGGTTTATTTAAGTCTAAGTAATATGCCTATGTTTATATGTTTATGTTTATATGTTTATATCTCAGTAATACAGGTCTATGTAATCGTGGTTTTTAACTATTCATTTGCATATATCTAATGTGTACACGAACATGGATTTACCAGCTATATGCATGTATATTGATGTGTACATATAGATATATCAGAATTCTGCCTATACTTTATGTGTATATGGATATGAATATACCACAATTATGTACGTATGTGGATACAGACACATGTATACACACATAGATACACACACACACACACATATACACACACACACACACATACACATACACACAAACACACACACACACACACGCACACACACAAAAGCTCCATTTATTAAGGAAATTTCCATGATATATCTAATATTTTCCCTTATTTTGTGTCTTATTTTCCTTATATTCACACATATTACCTTATACTATAGACCTAAATGTTACGTCATCAATAATGGAGTTTATATCAGAATATGTCTTTATACATATATACGCAAACAGAAAGAGAAAAACAAAGTAAACAGACAAAGGAATAAAAGAATAAACGAGAATAAGAGAAAACTGCATATCTCCTCCCTCCCCTCCCCCCCTTCCCCCATGCATGACCCCCCCCTCCTCCCACACGAAACCCAATTCCTTTAAAGAAAAAGAAAAAAAATTGACCATCCTTAACCATAGACTGTCCCTCCCCCCCCCCCTTCTCCCTTCCCTTCTCCCCCACCCCCCCCCTCCCCACAATTCTCTTGTCCCCCCCCTCCTCCCCCAATTCCATCTCCTCCATCCTCTCCCCCTACCCTTCTCCCCTCCCCTCTTCCCTTCTCCCTCCTCCCCCACCACCATCCTCCATCTCGCCCTCTCCCTCCCCCACCCTCCCTTCTTCCCATCTCCCCCACCCCCTCCCCCCTTCCATCCCATCTCCTCCATCCCCCCCACCTCCCCCTCCCCCACCCATCCTCCATCCCCCCTCCCCCACCCTCCATCCTCCCCCCCCCATCCCATCTCCCACCAGCCTTATCTCTTATCTCAACACACACAGCGAGCTTATCACAGGGGAGATCTGTCTGAGAGGGTCACGGCAGGTTGCCCCGCGGTTTGGAGACGCTGTTTACGGGTCTCGGGTCATGACCTTATCTGGTCACCTTCCCAGCCGGAGTGGTTCGTTGTGGGTTGGCTTGGGGCATCGGTATTTTTTTTTTTTTTTTTTTTTTTTTACTTTTGTTATAGTCGTAATTATGGTGGTAATGATATTCATATAATAATGATTGTGATAAAGGTAATGATTATTATCTTTATGATTATTCTTATTACTATAATAATTATTATTATTATTATTATCTTGATTATTGATATTAATATTATTATTATTATTATTATTATTATCCTCACTGTCAGTAACAGTATCTTTCCTTACTTTCTCTATCCCACTCCCCTCCCTCTCCCTCTCTCCCTCCTTCTCCCTCTCCCACACCCACTCCCTCCCTCCCTCCCTCTCCTTCTCCCTCTCCTTCTCCCTCTCCCACTCCCTCCCTCTCTCCCTCCTTCTCCCTCTCCCACACCCATTCCCTCTCTCCCTCCCTCTCCTTCTCCCTCCCCCACTCCCTCTCTCTCCCACTCTCCCTCCCTCTCCCTCACCTTCCCTCTCCCTCATTCAACAAGATAAAACACCGAAAACCGCCCTCCTCGCCCACTCCTTGATTGGCAGTGGGAGATGAGCTAATTAGCATATAGGATTCTAGATCACGTGTTATTTTTGTGTTGTTATCGAGGCCTCTGTTCTCGTCAGGAATTTCTTCGTGTTCTTCTGTTTCCGTTTTTTTTTTCCCTCTTCTTCATCTTATTCTTATTCTTCTTAATCTTCTTCTTCTTCTCCTCCTTTTCCTTCCTCTTCTTCTTCTTCTTCTTCTTCTTCTTCTTCTTCTTTTCTTCTTCTTCTCCTCCTTCTTCTCCTCCTCTTCTTCTCCCCCCCCCCCTTCCTCTTCTTCTTCATCATCTTCTTCCTCTTAATTCTTCTTCTTCTTCTCTTTCTTCTTCTCCTCCTTCCTCTCCTTCCACCTCCTCTTCTTCTTCTTCCTCTTAATTCTTCTTCTTCTCTTTCTTCTTCTCCTCCTTCCTCTCCTTCCACCTCCTCTTCTTCTTCTTCCTCTTAATTCCTCTTCTTCTTCTTCCTCTTAATTCTTCTTCTTAATGCGATCTCAGGATCAACTTGGCTCGAGTTGACGATGTGAAACTATTTTCTCGTTTCTCTTCTGTTTCCCTTTCTATTTCTCTTTATCTGTTCTTCTTTCTTTCCTTGTTTTCTCTCCGTTTATTTTCTTTTTTTATCTTCTCATTTTCTCTTGTTTTTTTTTTTTTTTTTTTTTGTTCTTTCTCTCATATTCCTCTTTTTACTTTTTTTATCGCTTTCTATCCCTCTATTTTTCTTTCTTTCTTTCATCTTCCTCTCTTTACTGTATTTATCTCTATTTTCTCTTTTCTCTTATCTTTTTGTCTCTATCTTTTTTTCATTCTTTCCTTACTTTCTCTTCTCTTTTCTCTTTCTCTCTCTTTCTTTTTTTTCTCTTCTTTACTTTCTCTCATTCTATTTCCCTCTTCTATTATCTATTTCTCTTCCACATTATCACATTTTCTTCCCTTCCTCACTTTCATTTCCTCTCTCTCCTTCTCCTTCTTTCCCTCTTCCTCTCTCTCCTTCTCCTTCTTTCCCTCTTCCTCTCTCTCCTTCCGCTCCTCCTCTTTCTATTTCCCCTCTCCCTCTTCCTCCCCGCGCCCTACCCCCAGCGGCCGGCCCTTAGGGAGGGTCTGCGCCGTCGGGGCCGAGATAAGGGAGTCCCTTGGCCACTTCCCTTTTGGGGTTTTCGGGGGGGGGGGGATGGGGCGAGGGGGGGGATATGAAGGAAGGGAGGGAGGGAGCTTTGAGGGGGGGGAGGTGAGGAGGAAGGGGGGAGGGGGAGGGGGGAAGAGGAAAGGGAAGGGAGGGAGGGAGCTTTGAGTAGGAAGGGGAGGTCAGACAGAATAATGGAAAGAGAGAGAGAGAGAGAGAGCGAGAGAGAGAGAGAGAGAGAGAGAGAGAGAGAGCAGAGAGAAAGACAGAGAGCGACAGCGAGAGCGAGAGAGAGAGAAAGACAGAGAGCGAGAAAGGTCCACTTTCGAGAGCTGTTGTCACGGAAGCAAAGCCCTCGAGAGATTCCCTCTCCTCACGCCCCCCCCCCCCCTGGCGTTTTCGGGCCCGAGGTTTCGAGCGCGTCTCCCCCGCTAACGAAATGACAAAGGGATCTAATAAAACTAAGTTCTTTTGGGGGAGCCAAATACTGGCGAAGGAAACGGGTAAATTTTATTCCATTTCTTTCTCATCTTCTTTCGCCTCCTCTTTTCTTTCTCTTTCGTCTCCTTCTCTTCTTCCTCCTCTTTCTCATCTTCTTTTTCCTTATTTTTCCTCCTCCTTATTTCCTCCACTTTCATCTCCTCTTCCTCCTCCTTTTTCTCCTCTTTATTTCCTCTTCTTTGCTTCCATTTTCTTCCTTCTTAACCCCTCTTTCTCTTCTTCCTTCCCGTTTCCACTTCCTTCCTTCTTCTCTTTATTATTCACTTACTCCTATCTTTTCCTCCCTTTCCTCTACCTCTTCTTCTGTCTCTTCCTCCTCCTGCCTCTCTTCTTCTGTTTCTTCTTCTTCCTCCTTTTACCGCACCTCCTCCCTTTCCTTCTCCTCTTTTCCCTTTTCTTTTTCCTCCTCTTCCATTTCCTCCTCTCCCTTCTCTTTTCCTCCTCCTCCTCCTCTTCCTCTTCTATTCCAATTCCTCCTCCTCCTACTTGTCCTCCTCCTCCTCCTCCTCCTCTTTCTCCTCCTCACCCCCCCCCCTTCCGCAGTATATTAAACCCCCCTCCCTCCCACCCTCGACCCCCCCACCTCCCTTCCTCACCCCCCCCACCCACTCCTGCAGATGCGGCGCCCTCCCTCACGCCCTTCGGAGAACCGGCGCCCTTGCCTCGCCTAATCCTGACTGACGGAGGGCGAGAGATAAGTGCTTTAAACGTCTTCTGCCTTCCGTGGGTGGGCTTGGGTGGGTGTGGGTGGGCTTGGGTATTTGGGTGGGTCTTTGGGTATGCGGGTGGGTGTGGGTGGGCTTGGGTATGTGGGTGGGTCTTTGGGTATGCGGGTGGGTTTGGGTGGGTCTTTGGGTAAGAGGGTGGGTCTTTGGGTAAGAGGGTGGGTTTGGGTGGGTCTTTGGGTAAGAGGGTGGGTTTGGGTGGGTCTTTGGGTAAGAGGGTGGGTTTGGGTGGGTCTTTGGGTATGTGGGTTAGTGGATAGGTGGGTTTTTGAGTGGGTGGGTTGATGAGTTCTTGGGTGGGTGGGTTTCGGGAGGTGGATATCTGGGTGTGTTTGGGTGGATGGGTATGTGGGTAGTTGAGTTTTGGGAGGTGGGTATGTGAGCGGATGTGGGTGGGTTTGGGTAGGTGGGTTGTGGATAGGTGGGTAGTGGGCTTGAGAAGTGGATCTGTGGATGGATGTGTTTTAGGTGGATGGGAGAATGGGATCTAAGTGGTTAGATGGATGGATGGATAGAGATAGATAGATAGATAGATAGATAGATAGATAGATAGATAGATAGATAGATAGATAGATAGATAGATAGATAGATGGATGAATAGATGGATGGATAGATGGATGGATAGATGGATGGATGAATGAATGAATGAATGAATGAATGAATGAATGAATGAATGAATGAATGAATGAATGAATGAATAAATAAATAAATAAATAAATAAATAAATGAATGAAGGAAGGAAGGAAGGAAGGAAGAGGAGAGCGGGTGAGGATAATTGCGTTGGGGGAAGGAGGGTGTAGATGGGGGGAGAGGGGGGAGGGGGGATGGGAGTAGGGAGGGAAGGGGGGAGGGTAAGGAGGATGTATGTGTGGAGGGAGGGAAGGGGGTGTGGAGGGAGGGAGGGGGTGTGGGGGAGGGAGGGGGGTATGGGGGGAGAGATGGGGGTGTGGGGGAGGGGAAGCGACAGTAAAAAGTGTAGAAACGGGACATGTAAGTGTGTGTGTGTGTGTTTGCGTTCTACCCCCCCCCCCCTCTCTCTCTCTCTTTCTCTCTTACTCCTTCTCCATTTCCCTTCCTCCCTCCTTCCCTCCCCCCCCAACCACCACATAAGGAGAGAAGAGTAAGGAGGAGGAGGAGGAGGAGGAGGAGGAGGAGGAGGAGGAGGAGAAGGAGGGAGGAGGGAAGAGGGAGGAAGGAGGGAGGAGGAGGAGGAGGAGAGAGGAGAGGGGGAAAGAGGGAGGAGGAGGAGGAGAG
>NC_051402.1:2650275-2659884 GCF_015228065.2 Penaeus monodon
CACCGCCCCTGGATTGTCAGACGGTCACGGTGGCCGACCCAATCTCCGACTTCCTGAACAGACTGCCTCTTCGGTGTCTGTTATAGATACCTTTGATCGATATGTTACTCTGATTGCGTGAGTAGCCAAAAGGGAAGTTCATTTTGTGGTGGCAGTTCGAAGGGGATAAAATGATGTGTGATGTGCATGTTGACTCTTTTGCTACTGTGTGATTGTGTGTGTGTGTGTGTGTGTGTATGTGTGTGTGTGTGTGTGTGTGTGTGTGTGTGTGTGTGTGTGTGTGTGTGTGTGTGTCTATATACATGTATATATATGTATATATATATATGTATATATATATATATATATATATATATATATACAATATATATATATACATATATATACATGTATATAGACACACACACACACACACACACACACACACACACACACACACACACACACACACACAACACACACACACACACACACACAATCACACAGTAGCAAAAGAGTCAACATGCACATCACACATCATTTTATCCCCTTCGAACTGCCACCACAAAATGAACTTCCCTTTTGGCTACTCACGCAATCAGAGTAACATATCGATCAAAGGTATCTATAACAGACACCGAAGAGGCAGTCTGTTCAGGAAGTCGGAAGACATTTGGGTCGGCCACCGTGACCGTCTGATCAATCCATTCGGTGGACGTCGACTGCAGCAATGCGTGGGTCAGGTTCTGTAATTCCGCCTCCTCTGCATCGGCTGGCGGAAATAAGGAAGGAAATTTACAAATACAAAACTGAGAGAGAAAAAAAAACAGGAGTCTAACACAAAACCAAACGTGGAATATTAAGGGATCATCTATTTGTTCATATAGAATTCATATGATAAATTTAGAGTCAAAACGTACGCTGGGGAGGAAGGGGTTATCTCCCGAATTCAAGACAGGGAGACGTATGGCAGATGAGGTTTCTTGTTCCAAATACAAACACATTCGTGTTTTAGAATTGATTTTATTCTCTTGATGAGAGCCCCATGGGCAAAGACAGGACATCCTTTACTGACTATAGGTTAATGCAAGGTGTCCTATAATAAGGTGCCTACTAGAACCAATCAGCATCAACGCATTCCTATGGACCCTGGAGATCCTGTGGGAGCGGTCATCACATGTTTTCGCTCTGACCGCTCGGACGACCCATGACACAACTGCTCCGAACCCAGAGCGAATCGACGCAAAGCGAACCTCCTTACCTAAGCTGACGAAACCGGCGTAGCTCCTCCTAATAGCTTCAATAAAGGAGTGGTAGAAGTTCGACAGCGGCAAATGCGTCGTTAAATTCGTGTTGCGAAGGAGTTGCAAGGCCGTCAGTAACTGCGGTCCTCCAAAAGGCGCTGGGGCGGTGAACACAGACATGTTATTCAGTGACATGTGTATGCATGGGCGTTCTCGGGGCTGCAAGAAGATATACACAAATTATTACTGTATTTTTTGATGTTTCAAATGGTTTCACTACAGAGAAAAATCCAAGGTGAACCCAAACTGTCAGATATAACACATATATCAACAACGATGATGACGCTGATTAAAAAACCAATAATACAAACCACCATAACTGTTTCATCAACAACCACAACTACTATTAACCACTAATGGAAGAAAACAAACTTTCCGTCTGCTGAAGCAAGCAAATAAAAACGTCAAAACTCCGCCTCAGCCAACTACCTCATAATCATCAAAATCTTTCACATGGATTTCGGCGCCACTTTCTTTCAGTGCTTCCATCTCTTCCACGCCGAAATTCAGTGCATAGAAACCTTGAGAAAAAAAAAGGATAAAATTAATGATTTCCTTTCATCACTTAATGGCGTTTAATTATTATTTGAAAACGGAATGTGACTTGATTCTGACATGGAAGAAGGATGAGGATGGGGAATGGGAAAAGGAGGAAGGAGGAAGGGAAGGAGGAGGAGGAAAAGGAAGAACAAGAAAAAGATAAAGAAGCTGAAGCTAAAGAAGAAGAAGCTGAAGCTGAAGATTATGAAAATGAAGAAAATGGAGAAGAAGAAGAAAGGGAAAATAGTAAATCAAAATCACCAACACAAACAGAAACCCGGATCTGAAGAAAACGAAAACATCCCCCCCCCAAAAAAATAATAATAATAAAAAAATAAATAAATAAAAATAAATATATAAACATTCAGATAAACAAATCCCACTCTCATCACACACACACACACAGACACACAGACACACACACACACACACACACACACACACACACACTTAAACCCCCCCCCACACACACACACTTAACCCCCCCCCCCCCACACGCCCCTACAAACCACTCACTATCGGCGCCGTGCTTGGCCACCACCTCGAGGAATTCCGCGTAGTTCTCCCTCTGCATGAACGCGCCCTTCTTCAGCATGATGCCTCGGGGGAAGAACGTCTTGTCGAACTCCGTCACGCCATCCACCTGCGTCACGTTCGACTTCCCGAGGGCCTCCTCCAGGTGGGCCGAGACGTAGAAGCCTTTCCTGGTGGGGGAACGGAAGGGTGGGGGTGAGGAGTGAGGGGTGTGTGGGGTGTGGGTGTGGGGTGTGGGTGTGAGGGGTGTGGGTGTGGGGGTGTGGGGTGTGGGGTGTGGGGTGTGGGGTGAGGGTGTGGGTGAGGGAGGGGAGTGGTGGCCTTAGGATTTCAATCTTTCTCTTTTTTTCTCAATCTTTTTTTTACTTTCTATGTTGGTGTGTTTCTTTTGCTTGTTTGCTCACTTGTGTGTGAGTGTGTGTGTATGTGCGCGCGCGCGTGCGCGTGCCTGTATATTCATACAATCAAAAAAACAATAGACAAATAAATCACGCAAACAAATAATCAAACATCAAGCCAACAAACAAAAAAAAAACAAAACAGCAAATAGACGAGGAGCCTTCCCGAGCCTCACCTCGCGATGTCATGCTTGGCTGGAACAGCTTCCGCCAGGGAAGCTTCCCGAACTTGGTGTGCGCGTACTCCAGGCCGCGCAGGAGGCCGGGCACGCCGATGCTCCTGCCGTCTGTGGCGCGGCAGGTCGAGAATTAGGATTAAACAACGATTGGGGCCTTTTGTTGTGAGTCTGTTGGTGTCGTGTTTTCCATTCGTGTGGTCTGTGTTTTAGCCTTTTAATTTTTTTTTCTCTTTTTTCTAAGTCTTTCTTCTTTTTATATCTACTTCTCATTTGTCTCTTTCTCTCTTTCCCCCTCTACCTCTTCTTTCTTTCTTTCTCAATCTCTTCCTCTCTTTCTCTATCTCTTTCTCTCCCTCTTTTTCCAGTTCCCTCTTTTCCTCTATCTCCCTCTCCTTCTCAATCTCTTTCTCTCCCTCTATCTCCCTCTCTCAGCCTCTCCCTTTCACCCTCCCCCTCATCTCAAAATAACAAATAATAAATAATAATAATAATAATAATAATAATAATAATAATAATAATGATGATAATAATAATAATAACAATAATAATAATAATAATAATGATAATGATAATAATAATAATACCAATAAAACTACCACTACCAATACCAATAACAATAACAATAATGATAAAAGATTTTAGTGATGACATAGGTATGAAATTTGGTCTCGATAAGTGTGCTAAAGCAACTTTTAAGCAAGGAAAACTAGTTACATCTGACAATATAGAGTTAAGTGTTGATACTGTAATAAAGCAATTAGATCAGGAAGAAACCTATAAATATCTAGGAGTAAACGAAGGAGATGGCTACAACAATCGTAGATGAAAGAAACATACAGAATGCAACGGAATTAAACTCGAAGAACAAACTAACAGCAATCAACACTCTTGCAATACCTGTGGTTACATATAGTTTTAACGTGATAGACTGGAACTTAAGTGAACTCAAACAAATTGACACAAAATTAGGAAGCAATTGACATGCAACAGAATGTATCACCCGAAATCAGACGTAGACCGTCTGTACGTCCCTAGAAGTAAAGGAGGTAGGGGGATAATACAGTTGGAATTATCGTACAAAACAACTACGATTGGTCTCTTGCAATACTTAGATCTAACCAACGATTGGATGCTTCAATTAGTTAAAGTACATGAAAACTCCAAAAGGTTACACTCGGTAGTAAAAGAATCAGATAAGTTTTCTCAGGAATTAGGTATTGAGAGCGAAAACATCGAACATATGTCGCCAACATTGGCTGCTAAACATAGAAAACAAAAAGCGAAGAAGGTCGGACAAGAAAAACTTGAATCTAGGTGGCATGAAAAGCCTCTCCACGGACAGTTTTGCAGGTCGAAGCAAACACACTAATGTAGATGAAACTGTGACCTATCAGCGGCTTAGAAGCTCTGGACTTAAAGGGGAAACAGAGGGTTTTATTCTTGCAGCCCAAGATCAAAGTTTGTTTACCAGAAACTATCAAGCTAACATTTTGCACAATGGCACTGACCCAAAGTGTAGGTTTTGTGAAGACAAGGTTGAGACGATTGATCACCTTGTGTCTGGTTGCTCAATATTAACACCGAATGAGTACAAAAATTGACACGACAGAGTGGGCAAGTACCTGCATTGGAAGATCTGCAAACACCATCCAGAGCCAGTTACTGAAGGTAAAGATGCTACAATCTTGTGGGACTTTCCAATTCACACAGATCGTACTATACAGGCGAATCGTCCAGATATCGTCATCAAGGACAAAATAAACAACACCTGCCTGTTTATAGATATGAGCATCCCTTCAGACAGAAACGTCCCAACGAAAGTGTTCGAGAAGATATCAAAGTATAAAGACCTGGAAATAGAGGTGAAAAATGTGGCATTTAAAAACCAAAACTTTACCTGTTGTTATTGCAGCACTTGGCCTTATAAAGAAAGGTACTGATAAGTTTCTTGAACAAATACCGGGAATTGCAAAATTAGAAGTCCAAAAAATAGTCTTAAACAGCACAGCACATGTTCTCAGAAGAGCCTTATCGATCTGAAGTGTTTTTGTGTTCGTGAAATGACTTGACTGGATGTTTTGATTTGTGGTTGTTCTGCATATATTTGCATGTTTTGTTGATGTTCCATTGCCTCAAACTTCAACCTAGGTCGCTGGTAGTGACTCGGTGTTTGATTTTAATTAGCAGATTTAAGGAAACGTTGGCATAAAAAAATAATAATAATAGTAATAATAATAATAATAATAACAATGAGAAAATTATGAGAAAATACTACTACTACTACTAATAATAAACACAATAATGAGAGAATATAATAATGATAATACTAATACTAATATTGATAATAATGATAATAAAATAATAATGATGATGACAATGATAGCAATAGTAATATCAATGGTAATACAACAACAACAACAACAACAATAATAATAATAATATAATGGTAATGATAAAAGATAATAATAAAAATAATACTGATGATAACAGTAATAATCATAATTATGATAATAATAATAATGATGATGATAAAAAAATCATCATGATAATATCAATAGTTTCTCTCTCTCTCGCAACAAGTTATCTATTTATAATTTTCTCTGTCTGTCTGTCTGTTTGTCTTTCTCTTGCTGTCTGTAAGTCAGCATCCCTTTCCTTTATTCTTATATACTCTGGTTATTTCTCTCAAAAATAATAAATTGTATGTGCAAAAATTGTTTCCACTTAAGGATAAATCTTATTGCAACATATGAATTAAAAGAAATATGATATTCTCTCTATATACAAGGTGAGTTACTGTTGGTGAATTAGCAAGTTTTGTTTTAGGCTAACAGCGTAGCGTTACTTTATAATTGTGTATTTTTGAGACGAGAAAATATAGCAGAACGACAATGTTTCCTATAAAATATAAGTGTTTCTTTGAACGCAAAATATGAGACTGGAGAAATTTAACGCACCGAAATGTTTCGCCTAAAAAATAAACGTTTTCTTGAAACACAAGCAAGCGCTATCATTTTCTACGTCCATTAATCTCTAGGGATATGTGATTTCATAATTCCAGTGAGGTAGGAGGTGTGTGTGTTCATCCGAGTTGGAAATATAAAAGGTCCGATTTTTTTTTAACTTTCTCTTTGATCCTGGCGGCAGCATCGGTAGCGTCTCTGACTCCCACTTGCAGGACCTGGGATCGAGACCAGAGGAAACTTTCTTTGACTTAGGGAAAAGTTAACAGGTTAACACCTGCTCGTGTTTGGCGGTTCACGAGTGTTCTCCACGGAGATAACGTCCCCCTCTCGAGGTCAAAGGCCACTCAAGTCGGCAGCTATGCAGAAAGGCAGCTGCGGGCCACTCGATTATAGTGCGATTATAGATTATAGTTGGTTCTGGATGCCCGACTCGGTAGTTGTTTTGTTTTCTTTTGATAATAAAAATGATGATAATGATAATAATAATAATTATTATTATTATTATTATTATTATCTCTATAATCATCATCATTATCATCATTATGATTATTATCATTATCATTATCATCTTTTTTGTTATTATCCGCCCGGTTACTAGGACGGGATAGTTCCCACCCCTGGCCCTGTGGTTCGACCATCCTGTACTAACAATCAAAAGAAAAAAAGACTTAAATGGACAAGGGAAGAGTATAATGAGGTAATGTACTGCTTTTGCTATACACTCGAGGAGCTGCAGAAGTTGTGTGCATATTTCTGTTAGTGTTCCATTTGCCTCAAACTTCAATCACCCTAGGTCGCTGGTAGTGACTCGGTGTTTGATTTTAATTAGCAGATCTAAGGAAACGTCTGCATAAAAAAAAATAATGATAGTAATAATAATAATAATAACAATGAGAAAATTATGAGAAAATACTACTACTAATAAAAACAATAATGAGAAAATAATAATAATGATAATACTAATAAAGATAATAACAATCATAATAAGGAAAATAACAATAATGGTGATAATGATAGAAAAAATAATGATAACAATAATGATAATAATAATGATTATACTACTACTAATATTGATAATAATAATAACCCGAACTCGCCTGTGGGCGGCGGCTGGTCCTCCTCGGCGCGGTGCGAGCGAGGGACGCCGCTCATGAAGTCGACGACGGTGGACGAGTTGGTCTTGTGGTCGTGCACCAGCATCACGCCGCTCCTGGGGGGGAGTGGGGGTGAAGTGGGGGTGAAGTGGGGGTGAAGTGGGGGTGAAGTGGGGGTGAAGTGGGGGTGAAGTGGGGGTGAAGTGGGGGTGAAGTGGGGAGGGAATGGGGGGGAAGTGGAGGAGGAGAAGTAGGAGAAGGAGGAGGAGGAGGAAATGGAAGAGGAGGAGGAGGAGGAAATGGAAGAGGAGGAGGAGGAGGAAATGGAAGAGGAGGAGGAGGAAAAGGAGGAGGAAAAGGAGGAGGAGGAGAAAATGGGAAAAAAAGGAAATGAAAAAGAGAGAAAATTAAATCAAGAAAAAGGAAAAACAACAACAACACACAACTGCAAAACGACGGCCCTACCCTCCCGGTCCCACTGCATGCGGATGCACTACCGTCATGCAGAGGATCGACGCGATGGCAACATCCACTGCACTGCCCCCTTCCCTCATGACGGTGATGCCCACGTGGCTGCATTCCTCCTCGTCGGTCGAGACGGCTCCGTGGGGCGTGACCTGGTCAGGAAGAGAGAACAGGAGGGGGAAATATGGAAATAATTCTGATGATAAGCTGCGCTCGCGATTTTCTTCAACTTCCTTCTTCCTTATCTCTCCTTCCTCCCTTTTTGCTTATCTGCGATCCTTCCTATCTTCCGTTTTTTTTCTTTTCTCCTTCCCTTTCCTTCCTTCCGTTCTTCTCCCCTTGTTTTTTCTCCTTCTTTCCTACTTCCCCTTCCCTCCTTCCTTCCTCAAACCTTCCCCATCCTTCCAATCCCTCCCTTTTCTGTTTCCTCTCTCTATCCCTCCTTCCTCCTTTCCTTCTCCTACCTTCCTCTCTCTCCGTTCCTCCTTTCCTTTCTTCCTTTCTCCCTCCCTCCTCCTTCCTCTCGTTTTTCTATAATTCATCCCTTATCCCATCCCTTCCTTCCTTCCTCCCTTCGTCCTATCTTTCCCCTTCCCTTCCCTCCTCCTCCTTCTCCTTCTTCTTCTCCTCCTCCTCATTCTTCTTTCTTCTCTCTTCTTCTTCTTCTTCTTCTTCTTCTCTTATTATTATTATTATTATTATTATCATTATTATTCTCCTCCTCCTCCTTCCCCCTCCTCTTTCTTTCCTTTCTCTCTCCGTCCTCCTTCCTTCTTCCATTTCTTCCTGCCTCTCTCTTTCCCTACACGTTTCTTCCCTCTTTCTTCCCTCCTTTTATTTTCTTCCTCCCACCCCCATCCCGCCATTCCTTCCCTCCTTCCTCCATCTCCCATTTCCTCATGGCCTTCCTTTCTCACCCATCCCTTCCTTTCCTTTCGTACACAAGCCCTCTCCACACAGAATATAATAAAATGAAGATAATAATCATAATGACTACCATTATAGTAATAGTATAGTAATAATAATAATAATAATAATAATAATAATAATAATAATAATAATAATAATAATAATAATAATAATAATAATAATAATAATAATAATAATAATATATATAATAATAATACAATAGTAACAGTAATAAAAATAGTAATAGTAATAGTAAAAAAAATAATAATAATAATGATAATAATATAATAATAATAATAATATAATAATAATAATAATAAGTTGTAAAATAGTAGTAGTGTAGTAGTAGTAGTAGTAGTGTAGTATAATAATAATAATAACAATAATAATAATAATAGTATTATCAATATAACATAATAATACTAAAATAATAATAATCATCATAATCACCATCATTATCATAAAACAATAACAACAATAAACACAACAACAACAATAAAAAAAGTCATTTACCTGCGGGCTGCCGTAATTGAGCTGCGCAATGAACGCGATCGTGAGCGCCGTGGTGAAGATGCAGAAGCAGGCGGTGATGATCGTGAATCCATCTCCGTTCACGTTGCAGCATCTCCGCTTCTTCGTCGGGTAGAGAGGGTACGAGCGCAGCACACTCTCTTCGGAGAGGTAATCGCCGCCTGATGATGATGATTATGAGGCAATTAGGAGAGTGAATGAATGAGGGGAGGCTGCAAGAAATTAATTTGGAGGCTGAATAATGAGGGGGAAATGCAATGAAAGAATTGGGAGAATGAATAATGAGGGGAACTGCAAGAAATTAATAATGAGGGAACTGCAAGAAATTAATAATGAGGGAAAATGCGAGAGATAAATAAGGAAAATGAATAATAAGGGGAACTGCAACAAATTAATTAGGAGAATGAATAATGAGGGAAAAGGCAAGAAATTAATTAGGAAAATGAATAATGAGGGAAGCTGTAACAATAAGCAGCATTAATGAGGTAACAGTAATGATGGTATTGTAAAGCTGGCTGTGACTACTAATGCAAATGCAAATATATAAATGCAACAGCACGGAAGACAATGATAATAATACTGATATGAAAATCAATAGTGTGATCAATAATACCAATACTCACAATGATAATAGCAATAATGATAACATTTATGATAATTGTAATAATTACAACAATAATAATGATGATGCTAATAATTATAATAATAAC
>NC_051402.1:2664984-2667484 GCF_015228065.2 Penaeus monodon
GGAGTTTGTGCTTATCTCTATATTTATCAGCTATGGGCAATTTTTTATGGTAATCCTCTAGATTCCACTTCTAAAGTTTTCTGTTCAGTTCGTCGATCATGTCCCCAGCATAGCCAGTGTCAGAACAATGCGTTATAGGAAAACCAAAACAATGCGTTATAGGCAACCTCACTGCCCGCTTGCCAATAAGACCTTAGATGTGGCTAGCACCAAAAGCCTGAAAGACAAGGACACCACACCAGCTGCAGTACTGCGATTTGTGAAAATTGTAGGCTTACATGTAGTAAATGCCTCATATCTTCACCTTTTTTTTTTTTTTTTTTTTAATTAGAGGGGTAGGCGTAACAGGGTCACACAAATCAGATGCGTCCATCTGACTGGCTCCCTTAATGCAGATGCGTCCATCTGACTGTTTCCTCTTACCCTCAGGGGTCGATACTACTCACGAACCTCCTTGGAAATGAAAAATGAGGAAACCCTCTACTTTCATAGAGTTTATGAATGGCTGTAAAATTGGCATGGAGACCCATAGTAGTAATAAATTAGGAATTCTCCAGCATCAGCACATTCTATTTTTATAGTGCTCAAGAATGGCTGAAAAAAAATTTGGCATGGAGAACCATATAGGAAATCTCCAGCATCAGCACATTCTATTTTTATAGTGCTCAAGAATGGCTGAAAAAATAAAATTGGCATGGAGAACCATATAGGAAATCTCCAGCATCAGCACATTCTATTTTTATAGTGCTCAAGAATGGCTGAAAAAAATTGGCATGGAGAACCATATAGGAAATCTCCAGCATCAGCACATTCTACTTTTATATTATGCTCCATTTATCTCAGAGTGGCTGGTAAATTGGGAATAGGAACATCCAATAGTTCGTTTAGCACATAGTTAGCTAGTTCCTTCCTGCTTCAGCTCACTCCACATTGAATTATACTCATTTACCAGGTTATTTCCCCTTTGTTCTAGTGACTTTGGGTGGTAGAAAATTTGGACCGGAGATTGTAGGCGGGGCATTAACACGTACTTTTTTATTATTCACTTGTTCCTCATAAACTAATTTAGCCTCTGGGTGTTGTTTCATGTACTCCAATCCCTGTGCTAAAAGCTCCCCATGTCTAACATATTGGGAATCAGATAATCTCTGGGCAAAAGGCAGTGGAAAAATTTTTACAAAACGCCTTCCTGCCAGATAGCGCACTAGAGGTTCCTTTGTTGGATCTATTGACATTGCCTTTGCAACAAGAACCTGCAATCTCACATTGTAATTCTCTAAGTTTTCCCCTCGCGGATCTTTGTGGTCTCTAAACTCTGTCAAAGTAACATCTAGTGAGGAAGATTTGGAAAATATTTCAGGAAAGTTTCCTTAAAAGCTATCCAGTTCCTTGGATTTTGAGTCTTACACAACTGTGCTGCTGCTGCCGCGCTATCTAGTGCGTATTTAACTACAACATTTATTAACCCTTCATCAGTCCACTCAGATCGCGGGCATCTGGCTTCTATAATAGCTAGCCAGCTTCCCGCGTCAGGACACACTGTCTGAGCCACTGAAGGATGTTTGTCAATTCCGCTCGAAACAAAATACGGAATATCAAAAGCCTTTTCTAATCTGTCCATCTCCTTCCTCTCCAACTTCTCTGTAAAACTCTTACAAATTTGTGCGACATCTCTGGGCAGGTCCATATTTGTCATAATGTTCTCTGAGGGAGTGCTCCCCTGGCTCTCGCTGGCGGCTGACATGAAACCCTGATTTCCTTGCCCAGCTTGATCTGAGGTTGGCATTCTAATAATCACCTCTATTTAACTGGTAATGGACCCTTTGCTTCCGTACCTTATAAAACCACGTCACGTGTCAACCTTTCAATTGTTCATTGATTTTACTGACTATTTATCTACTGATTTACTTACAATTCAGTACTATTGTATTTTTTTGTTGGTAAGTCAGTTCACTTTTAAGTGTAATATGGTCATATTTTATTACTATTATTATAATGTTTAACCATATCTTATTTTGTATTACACACTGAATATTAAAGCAATCTACTTATGTCGCTTGGACCTCTAATCAATGAAAGTAGTGCTTTATTTTGCATTCACCTTTGTTTATTAATTAATGACAGGTGGAACTCATTGTATGTGACAGAATCTGAGTATAATTTAACCATACTAGTGGACACACAAAATTTTCACTAGCTGATTTAAGTTTATTTTATGTTATTATTTTTATTTATGCATTTATTTTTAGCATATATAATTTTTTGAGCATATTTTTTGGTCACTAAGTGGCAAGATTTCCCACTAACGACTTAGTTATTCACACTGGTTTATTTTTGCTTCATTTATTAATATAAGCAATTGAGCTGAGCACTTTTTATTTTTTTCACACTAGCGTAGACAAAGCTACACACTAGTGGACTTTTTATTTTTTATGATTAATTAATTAATTAATTAATTAATTATTTTTTTCTGCTCTACCACCTCTTCGCAGTATATAAC
>NC_051402.1:2672484-2674165 GCF_015228065.2 Penaeus monodon
TACTGGTGTTTGTTCCGGACTAAATTCTCCCGCCAACTTGTACATCTGACACGCTATGGCACGAACATGACACTTCGTGGGGAGAGACCGAATGATATATTTATGCGCACACATACACACTTGCACATGTGTACATATCTATAAACATACATTTATATGTACACACATAGACACACGCACAACTAACACACACACACATACACACAATATGTGTCTGTGTGTGGATATATCGCAGAAAACTGAATTAATTAGACCATATATATACATATATATATAAATATAATATATATATATATATATATATATATATTAATATATATATATATATATATATATATATATATATATATATATATAATATATATATATATATATATATATATATATATATATATATATATATACTTTTTTTTTCTCTCTTTTCTTGTCTTTCTTTTTCTTCTTCTTCTTCTTCTTCTTCTTCTCTTTCTTTCTTTCGCCCCAACATAAACAAAAACCAAAAAACCAAAGAAACTGATTCAGACAATAAACAAGGCAACAAACGCGAGCAAGCTATATTAAATATCATTTAACTTATCCATTTTTATTGATCTCTTTCTTTACTATTTCCATTCCTTCGTTTTTTCTCTTCTTTTTCTTATTCTTGGCCAAAGGTCCTGACTGCCGGAATTTCTGACTCGCCGTTCGCGAAGGTGTTGGTGCGTAGTGGGAAAGGGTCCAGGGAGGCATCGGTAATCCCAGCTTATGGCGCTCTGTTGGTAATCTTGTATGTACACAGGTTTTCTTTAATTTTTTTTCTATTTTTTTTTTTTTTTTGGGGGGGGGGGTTAGGAAGGAAGGGTGGGGTTGGAAAATAGGGTGGGGGTAGGGGGAAGGAGGGGGAAGGAGGGGGAGGGAGGGGATGGGGGGTAAAGGATGGGGAGGGGGTGCGGGGAAGGATGGGGGAGAGGGAGGGAGGGGAAGGATGGGGGAGAGGGAGATGAGAGAGAGGAGGGGGAGGGAAGGAGGGAGGAAGGGAAGGGGATGTGTTGGGGAGGGAGAAAGGGAGGGTGGTAAGGGAGGGAAGGGAGGGAGAAAGGGTGGGAGGGAAGGGAGGAGATGGGGAAGGAAAGGAGGGAGAGGAAGGGAGGGACGGGGTAGGGAGGGAGGAAGGAAAGGGAGGGTTAGGTAGTGTGGGAGAGAAGGGGACAGGAAGGAAAGAGAGAGAGGGAGAGAGAGAAGAACTGAGGAAAAGGTGATGACTGAGGGAGGGAGAGAAGGAATGACGGGGGAGGGGAAGGAGGGAGGAAAGGGCAGGAGGCGAGAGGGAGGGAGGGCAAGAGGAAGGAGGAAGGGAAGGGAGAGAGAAAGGGCAAGAGAGAGGGCAAAAGGGAGAGAGAGAGAGAAGGCAAGAGAGAGGGCAAAAGGGAGGGAGGAAAGGAAGGAGAGAGAGAGGGCAAGAGAGAAGGCAAGAGAGAGGCAAGAGAGAGGGCAAGAGAGGGGGGCAAGAGAGAGGGCAAGAGAGAGGGCAAGAGAGGGAGAAGGAAGGGAGAGAGGGGAGGGCAAGAGAGAGGGCAAGAGGAAGGAGGAAGGAAGGGAGAGAGAGAGGGGAAGAGGAGGGCAAGAAGAAGGGAAGAGAGAGGGGAAAGGGGGAGAGGCAAAGAGAAGGCAAGAGGAGGGCAGGGTTTTTAGGGGGAAATGG
>NC_051402.1:2674265-2684265 GCF_015228065.2 Penaeus monodon
TTTTGCTTCCCCTATCTCTCTTCCCATCCTCCTCATCTCTCCCTCTCCTTCCTCCCCCCCTTTATCCCTCCCTCTATCCCTCCCTTCTCCCTCCCTCTCTCCCTCCCTTCTCCCTCCCTTTATCCCTCCCTTCCCCCCCCTCCCCAAACAAGGCACTCAAGGCCCTTGCACTCTGATGTGACATTCGTGGCACTTGTGAGAGCGAGCAAGTGTGTGGCACAAGTGTGATGGATTGTGGATGCCCATCTCCGTGCGTGCTTAAATAAATATAGATATTTACACGCATATACATGCACGTGTGTGTTAATGTATATGTAAGTGTGTGTGTGTGTGTGTGTGTGTGGGTAAGTGTGTGTGTGTGGGTAAGTGTGTGTGTGTGTGTGTATGGTGTGTGTGTGGTGTGTGTTGTGGTGTGTGTGGTGTGTGTGTGTTGTGTGTGTGTGTTTTGGTGTGTGTGGTGTGTGTGGCATGTATGTATGTATGAATATATATATATATATATATATATATATATTATATGCATATATATATATATATATATATATATATATATATATATATATATATATATATTATATATGCATATAAAATATATTATATATATATATATATGTGGTGTTTCCGAGCGGTCGTAGGCTTTACTTATTTTTTATCTAATATTTAACATTCCACAATTAAATGGTAAACTGCCACCACTGACCTTTGAGGAGTGTCAGGTCTCCAATACTTGGGATTAATTAATATCAAGAGGAAAACTGAAAGATTGTTTTCACTTCATTATTTATTGACTTATTTAATATTGCCTTAATCTTGGGTTCTAGAATTTTCTAAGTTAAAACTTGGGAAGATCCGTACAATAATTGTTCGAGTAACTCACCGGGTAACAGGTTCAGATGCACCTAGTGTGGGGTCTGCTCTGAGACTGACGACTTTTCGTCACACATTTGTCGCTCAGCCTGGCTCTCATATCTTTCTCTTCTTTTCATGGTTCTTTTTCCATACACATTTCTTCATTGGTTATTTCTTGTCCAATGACCATATTCCTATGGTTAAGACACGCCTACACTAACAACAGTACTCTGTTGTCCACGTTTTCCACGTTTTCCCACGTCTGATCCTGAGCCAGGTCAAAAGCTAAACTCTTGTCCACTTCGACCGATAGGTCATTGGGGTGCGAAACCACATACAAACAAAGGTTGGGTTTCTACTCGCCATGTGGTGTATATCTGGGTAAGACTCTCTTGGGTTACTTCACTTGTTTCAATATTTCACTTGTTAAGGGATACCCCAGGCGTTACACCACAGACCCCCTTCTTCAGCTTCGTGTGTCCCACACGAATGACAGAAGTAAAACTTCAAACAGATCTCCCGAATGGCAATGATAAGGATACAGTGATCCATAAATGTATTGCTGCTGGACAAGGGAAAAAACTCCACGTTCCCAATCACTGGGAGAGAATACAACCCTGTGTATCCACAGAACTGGACTCCTCCCAGGACATTGGACCGCCGAGATGAAAAACCTCTTCAGTACTCAGCAAAACAACTAGTATTTTAATCTGACTATACACCTATATATCTGTCGAATTGTTGACAGAGAATCATCAGGTAAAAATGCCCCGATACACTAAGTCTCGCATATGGTAATTGTCTCTATTGCACTGTGAAACGGGCACACTATGATGTCGCAGGGACGCCATATGAAGGTTCTTGCATAATGAGTCATCTGCACGTCTTCTTCACCGCTTCTGTAAGGGTATTGATGTCATCTTCCAGTACTGGGCATTAGCACCAAGCAGGGATCACCGTACATCAGGACTTCAGCCAATAGGACAGGATTCCATGGTGCTAACAGACATCCAAAGAGACAGGAAATTCCAGCTGCAGGTGGACATCACTCTCCATGACAGGGCAGCACATAACTGTCAACTGTGGTTCCAGCAGCCAGCAGAATCATCACGGCAAGATATGTATGTGATGGCAGGATCTCGTCATTCCGTCAGTCTCAGGATCTGCAACAGCAATGATACGGCAGAAAAACGGAACAGAGAACCCTGCATGAGCGGGAACAATAGGACAAGCATGAACCTGAATTATACGGGAGTACTCGAACAGCTTGTAAAATCTCCTTGCATAGTATATTATTATCATTATTATTAATATTATCGTTTATGCTCAAAATAATCTTTAGTGCTTGATGTACTTAAAAGTTAATCTTCACTTGAACACACAAAGCTAAGTCATGATGTTGCCATGAAGGAGTTTATACTTATTTAAATAATCTTAGGGAGTTTGTGCTTATCTCTATATTTATCAGCTATGGGCAATTTTTTATGGTAATCCTCTAGATTCCACTTCTAAAGTTTTCTGTTCAGTTCGTCGATCATGTCCCCAGCATAGCCAGTGCGGAAGGCATGAAGCGAACCTAACAGTGCAGTCCAGAACAATGCGTTATAGGCAACCTCACTGCCCGCTTGCCAATAAGACCTTAGATGTGGCTAGCACCAAAAGCCTGAAAGACAAGGACACCACACCAGCTGCAGTACTGCGATTTGTGAAAATTGTAGGCTTACATGTAGTAAATGCCTCATATCTTCACCTCTTTTTTTTTTTTTTTTTTTTTTTGATTAGAGGGGTAGGCGTAACAGGGTCACACAAATCAGATGCGTCCATCTGACTGGCTCCCTTAATGCAGATGCGTCCATCTGACTGTTTCCTCTTACCCTCAGGGGTCGATACTACTCACGAACCTCCTTGGAAATGAAAAATGAGGAAACCCTCTACTTTCATAGAGTTTATGAATGGCTGTAAAATTGGCATGGAGGACCCATAGTAGTAATAAATTAGGAAATCTCCAGCATCAGCACATTCTATTTTTATAGTGCTCAAGAATGGCTGAAAAAATTTGGCATGGAGAACCATATAGGAAATCTCCAGCATCAGCACATTCTATTTTTATAGTGCTCAAGAATGGCTGAAAAAATTTGGCATGGAGAACCATATAGGAAATCTCCAGCATCAGCACATTTTCTACTTTTATATTATGCCTCCATTTATCTCAGAGTGGCTGGTAAATTGGGAATAGGAACATCCAATAGTTCGTTTAGCACATAGTTAGCTAGTTCCTTCCTGCTTCAGCTCACTCCACATTGAATTATACTCATTTACCAGGTTATTTCCCCTTTGTTCTAGTGACTTTGGGTGGTAGAAAATTTGGACCGGAGATTGTAGGCGGGGCATTAACACGTACTTTTTTATTATTCACTTGTTCCTCATAAACTAATTTAGCCTCTGGTGTTGTTTCATGTACTCCAATCCCTGTGCAAAAAGCTCCCATGTCTAACATATTGGGAATCAGATAATCTCTGGGCAAAAGGCAGGGGAAAAAAATTTTTTACAAAACGCCTTCCTGCCAGATAGCGCACTAGAGGTTCCTTTGTTGGATCTATTGACATTGCCTTTGCAACAAGAACCTGCAATCTCACATTGTAATTCTCTAAGTTTTCCCCCTCGCGGATCTTTGTGGTCTCTAACTCTGTCAAAGTAACATCTAGTGAGGAAGATTTTGGAAAATATTTCAGGAAAGTTTCCTTAAAAGCTATCCAGTTCCTTGGATTTTGAGTCTTACACAACTGTGCTGCTGCTGCCGCGCTATCTAGTGCGTATTTAACTACAACATTTATTAACCCTTCATCAGTCCACTCAGATCGCGGGCATCTGGCTTCTATAATAGCTAGCCAGCTTCCCGCGTCAGGACACACTGTCTGAGCCACTGAAGGATGTTTGTCAATTCCGCTCGAAACAAAATACGGAATATCAAAAGCCTTTTCTAATCTGTCCATCTCCTTCCTCTCCAACTTCTCTGTAAAACTCTTACAAATTTGTGCGACATCTCTGGGCAGGTCCATATTTGTCATAATGTTCTCTGAGGGAGTGCTCCCCTGGCTCTCGCTGGCGGCTGACATGAAACCCTGATTTCCTTGCCCAGCTTGATCTGAGGTTGGCATTCTAATAATCACCTCTATTTAACTGGTAATGGACCCTATGCTTCCGTACCTTATAAAACCACGTCACGTGTCAACCTTTCAATTGTTCATTGATTTTACTGACTATTTATCTACTGATTTACTTACAATTCAGTACTATTGTATTTTTTTGTTGGTAAGTCAGTTCACTTTTAAGTGTAATATGGTCATATTTTATTACTATTATTATAATGTTTAACCATATCTTATTTTGTATTACACACTGAATATTAAAGCAATCTACTTATGTCGCTTGGACCTCTAATCAATGAAAGTAGTGCTTTATTTTGCATTCACCTTTGTTTATTAATTAATGACAGGTGGAACTCATTGTATGTGACAGAATCTGAGTATAATTTAACCATACTAGTGGACACACAAAATTTTCACTAGCTGATTTAAGTTTATTTTATGTTATTATTTTATTTATGCATTTATTTTTAGCATATATAATATTTTGAGCATATTTTTTGGTCACTAAGTGGCAAGATTTCCCACTAACAGACTTAGTTCAATTCTGAGCACTTTTTTCACACTAGCAGAGACGAAGCTACATACTAGTGGACATTTAATTTTTATTTTTGCTTTATTTATTAATATAAGCAATTGAGCTGAGCACTTTTTATTTTTTCACACTAGCGTAGACAAAGCTACACACTAGTGGACTTTTTATTTTTTATGATTAATTAATTAATTAATTAATTAATTATTTTTTTTCTGCTCTACCACCTCTTCGCAGTATATAACCCTAACGGGAATTGCCCAAATGCTGACTAACATCAATCAATAAAAAAATATATCACTGATTTCGCAAAGATTTATATATAAATGAAAATATTTTTCACATCTAAGTTACGCACAAATTTATGCTTTGCAACATTATAAAAATATATCATGCAATCATAAGTAAAATACTTAAACTAATATAGCACAATATTGTTCATGACTTTAAAATATCTTTCATGAATTTAAGATATATTACATGACTTCAAGATATGTTTCATGACTTCAAGATATGTTTCATGACTTCAAGATATGTTCAAAAGAGGCATAACAATTTTATATATTCAATATTTTCCATCAATTCAAGCACTAAATTAATTTTATATATCCATAACAGATAACAAATCTCCCAAGTGGTAACATCGAATTTATTTAATTACCAATAATTATTAATTTACTCGAAAAAATTCAAGTATTTAATTATATTTTAAACTTTAACAATGCGTGAAATGTTTCGTGGAGGCGATCCCGCCGCAGGCCACCACTGTGGTGTTTCCGAGCGGTCGTAGGCTTTACTTATTTTTTATCTAATATTTAACATTCCACAATTAAATGGTAAACTGCCACCACTGACCTTTGAGGAGTGTCAGGTCTCCAATACTTGGGATTAATTAATATCAAGAGGAAAACTGAAAGATTGTTTTCACTTCATTATTTATTGACTTATTTAATATTGCCTTAATCTTGGGTTCTAGAATTTTCTAAGTTAAAACTTGGGAAGATCCGTACAATAATTGTTCGAGTAACTCACCGGGTAACAGGTTCAGATGCACCTAGTGTGGGGTCTGCTCTGAGACTGACGACTTTTCGTCACACATTTTTTCGCTCAGCCTGGCTCTCATATCTTTCTCTTCTTTTCATTGGTTCTTTTTCCATACACATTTCTTCATTGGTTATTTCTTGTCCAATGACCATATTCCTATGGTTAAGACACGCCTACACTAACAACAGTACTCTGTTGTCCACGTTTTCCACGTTTTCCCACGTCTGATCCTGAGCCAGGTCAAAGCTATAACTCTTGTCCACTTCGACCGATAGGTCATTGGGGTGCGAAACCACATACAAACAAAGGTTAGGTCTACTCGCCATGTGGTGTATATCTGGGTAAGACTCTCTTGGGTTACTTCACTTGTTTCAATATTTCACTTGTTAAGGGATACCCCAGGCGTTACACCACATATATATATATATATATATATATATTATATCATATATATAATATATATATATGTAAAATCCTATAATCTCGGCATCGCCAGCTCTGGGAGCCGCGTCGTAAGGGCGTTGTTAGCTTACTGACCAGAATGAAGGCAGGAAAACAACAAAAATTATTGCATAGTTTTATGGACACTGATCATCTGCACACAACTGCCATGCCCCTACAAATGGAAGCCAATCGTGTACTTCTTTGATTTTATTTATTTATTTATTTATTTATTATTATTATTTGTTAAGTGATTTACCTGTTTTTTTACTATTTTGATTATCTAAGCTATGTGTGAAATTATATCTGTATATGGTTTTATATTAAATATAATTTGTTTTTGTTATCATCATCATCATCATCATCACCATATCATTATTACACACACACACATCACATCACATCACACTAACCCTTCCCCCACCCCCTCACACACACACGCACATCACCTCCCCCCTTACACACACACACACACACACACACACACACACACAACACACACACCACCACACACACACACACACAACATACACACACACACGCTCTAATCCCCACAGCCTCCCCAGTCACACGATCGACACACAACCCGATCAAACACGGCCAAGCAGCCCACAGCCGTCTTATCACGCCCACGGCAAGGCACATCATCATCTACGCCCCATTGGCTTAAGGGTGACAATTGCCTGCACCCGCCGAGAATGTATAATGACAAAACAAGGCAACAGGTAACAAAAGAGCTTTAGCATAACATTGTCAGAGTCGAATCTAAGCACGCGGAAGGGTATTCGAATCGCCCTTTGCGTTTATTCAATGCCCCGGCGCCTGTGGTATTGTCTACCCCATAAGGGCGGGGCAATTTGGCCTTTGTGGGCGTCGGGAAGAAGGGTCTTTTTCCCCCCCTTTCTTCGCCCTTCGTTTGCGTCTTTTTTTCTCCCCCTCTTAGAGTACTTGAAATGCTGAGAGTATTGAGAGGATATTGATCGAATGGCATCTTGAAAGAAATTCCTAAGTGCATTCGGAATTGCTGTCTCGTCTTCCTTATAGATGTTGGCATTATCATTATTATTTTTTGGTCTCTGTCTTTGCCTGTGTGTATTTTCGTTATCTATCTGTTTGTTTGTCCGCCTGCCTGTCTGTCTATCTGTCTATCTATCTATATATCTATCTAATTTTCTATTTATCTGTAAATTCATCTTCCCTGGTTATAAAGACGTATGGATAGCACGATAGATGGATAGATAGATAGACAAATAGACAGACGGATGGACACACACACACACACACACACACACACACACACACACACACACACACACACACACACACACACACACACACACACACACACACACACACACACACACACACACACACATACAGACACACACACATATATATACACACACATGTATACACAGACACAAACCTATACACACACACACACACACACACACACACACACACACACAAAATGGAAATTTCAAAGTGACCGAACCAATTAACGAAAATTCCTCCTTTGCTTACAGGTGAGTGAGCTCGGCACCTGACGTGAATTTCTTTGGGACGCCTGAGTATCAACGGTGAGTTTGGGATGAGCTTGGGATGAGTTTGGGGTGAGTCTGTGAGTCTCTTTAACACCCGTGCATACTCATGGAGGCGGGTGAGTGTGTGTGGGGGAGGGAAAGTGTTGGGGTGGGTAAGGGGTGGGTGAAGAGAGAGAGAGATAAGAGAGAGAGAGAGAGAGAGAGAGAGAGAGAGAGAGAGAGAGAGAGAGAGAGAGAGAGAGAGAGAGAGAGAGAGAGAGAGAGAGAGAGAGAGAGAGAGAGAGAGGAGAGAGAGAGAGAGAGAGAGAGAGAGAGAGAGAGAGAGAGAGAGAGAGAGAGAGAGAGAGAGAGAGAGAGAGAGAGAGAGAGAGAGAGAGAGAGAGAGAGAGAGAGCACAAGCCAGTATATAGAAGCAGCTAGACAGGTCCTGCCAAACAGCCAGCAGAAGGACACGGCAGGAACTTGTACTGAAAGCAATCAAGCAGGGTCGTGCTGTACCAACAAACACCGGTTTTATCTCGAGACTAATATCGAAATTTGGCGGAGATTTTGCAAAACAAAGAGGGATTGAGTTTTGTAGAATGAGATTACATTTGATTATAAGATTTTTTTGTTTTCGTTTTTGTAAACTGCTGTGTATTATTATTATTATTATTATTATTATCATCATCATCATCATCATCATCATCATCATCATCATCATCATCATCATCATCATCATCATCATCATCATCATCATCATCATCATCATCATCATCATCATCATCATCATCATCATCATTCTTTTTCTCCTCCTATTCCACTTCCTCTACCTACTTTTCCTCCTCTTCCTCTTTTTCTTCCTCCTCCTCTTCTTCTTCCTCCTCCTCCTCCTTTTCCTACTTCATCTTCTCATTTCTCTTCTTTTATCTTCCTTTCCTTTTTTCATTCCCTTCTTCGGTCTTCTCCAGGTTGTTTGTCTCCCTCTTTTCCTCTCCCTTTTCTTTCTCTTTCTCCTTTTTCTTCATTTTTTCCTTTGTCTTACTATTCTACATTCTCTCTTTCTGTTCTTCTCCATTTTCACTATTCCTTTTCCTTTCTTTTTTCCTCTTCTCCATTTCTTCCTCTTCCTTTTTCAACACTCTTCTCCGTTTCGTCTTCTCCTTCTTCTGTTTCTTCTTTTATCCTTATTCCCTTTCTATTGTTTCCCTCTCTCTCTCTCTCTTCCTTTTCCCCTTTTTTTTTTTTTTCCTTTGCTCTTCATTTCCCACCCTTTTCCTCTTCCTCTTCTTCTCCTCTTCCAATTCTTCTCCCTTCTTATCTCCCTTCTCCATCCTCTTCCTTCTCCTTCTCTTATTTTTTCTTTAGGTCTTCTTCCTCGCCCTCCTTTTTCCTCTTCTCTCCTCTTAATCCTCTTCCTCTTACTTCTCTTCTCCTTCTCCTCTTCCTCTTTCTACTCTTCCTCTCCCTCTTCCTCCTCCTTCCTCTTCTTTCCCTTCTCCTTCTTCTCCTCTTCCTCCTCCTTCCTCTTCCTTCCCTTCCTTAACTCCTTCTTCTCCTCTTCCTCTTCATCCTCTTCATCCTCTTCATCCTTCATTACGGAGCGAGCGGCCTTGTAACGCACATGAATACGAATATGTGTGTAAATACTTTTGTGCTGCGTGTAAGTATTTGTGTGCAACGTGTACGTATGCATATATGCGTGGTGTGTGTGTGTGTGTGTGAGAGAGAGAGAAAGAGAGAGAGAGAGAGAGATAGAGATAGAGATAGAGATAGAGATAGAGATAGAGATAGAGATAGAGATAGAGATAGAGATAGAGATAGAGATAGAGATAGAGATAGAGATAGAGATAGAGATAGAGATAGAGATAGAGATAGAGATAGATAGAGAAAGAGATAGAGAAAGAGAAAGAGATAGGGACAGTGACAAACAGACAGACAGAGACAAAACAATCAGACAGACAGAAGTGCCCGAGAGAAAGTGTCTGCATGCCTGTGTGTGTGTTTACTGGTGTTTGTTCCGGACTAAATTCTCCCGCCAACTTGTACATCTGACACGCTATGGCACGAACATGACACTTCGTGGGGAGAGACCGAATGATATATTTATGCGCACACATACACACTTGCACATGTGTACATATCTATAAACATACATTTATATGTACACACATAGACACACGCACAACTAACACACACACACATACACACAATATGTGTTTGTGTGTGGATATATCGCAGAAAACTGAATTAATTAGACCATATATATACATATATATATATATATATATATATGTATATATATATATAATATTATTTTATATATATATATATATATATATATATATATATATATATATATATACATATATATAAAATACTATGTATATGTATATATATAATATATATATATTTTATAATATATATATATATATATATATATATATATATAAAATTTTTTTTTC
>NC_051402.1:2691765-2693376 GCF_015228065.2 Penaeus monodon
AGAGAGAGAGAGAGAGAGAGAGAGAGAGAGAGAGAGAGAGAGAGAGAGAGAGAGAGAGAGAGAGAGAGAGAAAGACAAGAGAAAGAGATAGTGAGGGCGAGAGAGAGAGAGAGAGAGAGAGAGAGAGAGAATGAGACAGACAGACAGAGAAAGGTAAAAACAGACACAAAGCAAGAGAGAAAAAGAGAGAACAAGGGAGTGCTACAAAGAGAGGAGGACAATGAGACAGACAAATAGAAAAAACATGATAATAATAATAATAATAATGATAATAATGATAATAATAATAAAGATAATATTGATTAAAAGAATAAAGATAATAATAATAATGATAATAATATTAATGATAATAATGAGATAATAATAATAATATTGATAATGATAATAATAAAGATAATGATGATAATAATGATAATAATAATAATAATGATAACAATAATAATAAAGATAATGATGATAATATAATAATAATGTCCACGGGGCGTCGAGTGGTGCGTCAAGCACCGTGCCCGCGGGGACGTGGAAATGCCAGTTGGCGATTGGCGCGGGATGTCCAGCTTCTTGGCAGTGAGGCTGAAATGTATCCTGCTTCTGAAGTGAGAGTAGGAAGTGGGTGATGAAGCGTCGCCCGTCACACGGATCAACAAGGGGCGCATCCCCCAGGCCAGAACTAAGTCTAACTCTTCCATTTATCAAAATCCGCCAGGTTACTAGGACGGGATAGTTCCCATCCCTGGCCCTGCGGTTCGGCCATCTTGTACTAACAATCAAAGGAAAACAAGACTTAAATGGACAAGGGAAGAGTATAATGAGATAATGTACTACTTTTGCTATACACTCAGGGAGCTGCTGCAGAATTTGTGAGCATATTTCTGTTAGTGTTCCATTTGCCTCGAACTTCAATCACCCGAGGTCGCTGGTAGTGACTCGGTGTTTGATTTTAATTAGCAGATCCAAAGAAAAGAATAATAATAATAATAATAATAATAAAGATAATAATAAAGATAATAATAATAATAATAATAGTAATAATAATAACAATAATAAAAAAAACGGCAAGAGAAAGACAAAAGGCAAAACGAAGAAACCGCGAAGGAATCGCGTAGAAGAAGCAAGAAAGAAAAGAAAAGAAAAAAATCGTGTCTTATTCGTTTTCTTTGTTTTGTTTTGTTTGTTTATTTTATCTGTTTATTTGTTTCCTTTATTGATTTTCTTATTTGTTCTCTTTTATTTATTTGTTTATTCATTTTATCTATTTATTTTATATATTAATTTATTTCATCCTTTGTTTTGTTTATTATTTCTTTCAAATTGCGAGAGAATTAATTAGCGGGCGTGTGGGCGTGAGGGCTTTTGGTGTCGTGGGCGTGCAAATTGCGAGAGAATTAATTAGTGGGCGTGTGGGCGTGAGGGCTTTTGGTGTCGTGGGCGTGTGGGCGTGAGGCTTTTGGTGTTGTGGGCGTGAGGGCTTTTGGTGTTGTGGGCGTGAGGGCTTTTGGTGTTGTGGGCGTTTAGGGCTTTTTGGTGTTTGGGCGTGTGGGGGTGAGGCTTTTGGTGTTTTTGGCGGGTGGGGGCGTGAGGCTTTGTGTTTTTGGTGTTGTTTTGGTTTTG
>NC_051402.1:2698476-2715976 GCF_015228065.2 Penaeus monodon
AATGAGTAGGCTGCATATAAGGCTATCAAGCAAGACGACCCACTGGACAGGGGAACGAAACTCACCTGGCAGTTTCGAAGCACGGTTCACATGCTTCGTTACGGATTCGAATCACAGTCGAAACGAAGCTGTAGATCCATTCTCTTGATAGCAAATAAAGAATGTTTGCGACTCAGAAAAGGGGAAGAAAGAAAAAAAGAAAAGAAAAATAAGCAGGATATACTGGACAGTGAAACAAAGGAGAGAGAGAGAAGAGAGAGAGAGAGAGAGAGAGAGAGAGAGAGAGAGAGAAAGAGGGGAAGAGGGAGGGAGAGAGAAGAAAAGAGAAAAAAAGAAAAAAAATCAGGGGGTAAAAAGATTTTAACACCCACCTCCCACGAGTCCGGGCCCCGCTAGTGAGTAACGTGACCCTTATGAGTGCCTGCTGGGGTCATGTCAGGGCGGGGGGAAGGGGGGGAGAAAGGGGAAAGGGGCGGGGATATCGTGACAGGGGGACGGGAGGGATGGGGGTGGGTACAGGAGGGGGGGAGGAGGGTGGTGATGCCCCTAAAATGAAAATGACTTTCTTATCCGCTTCCTTTTTTATTCTTCTGCTTTTTCTTCTAATTATCCACTCTCCTTCTCTTCCTTTTTTTCTTTCACACCTAGCTTCTCGCTTCTCCCGTTCTGTCTCTTCACCTCTTCACTTCTCCGTCTCCCCTCTCCCTTTCTCCCTTCTCCCTCATCCCTCGCCCTCCCTCTCTCTCCCCTTATCCTTTATCAACCTCCTTATCCTCTCTCTCCCTCTCTTCCTTTCCCCCCGTTGACCCTTCTCACCCTCCCCTCTCCCTCCCCCTCTCCCCTCCCTCTCCCCTTTTCCCCCGCCCTTTCCTCCCCCACCCTCCCCCTCCCTCTGCCTTTCATCCTTCCCCCTCTTTATCCCCTCTCTCCCTCCCCCCTGTCCCCTTCACCCTGTCCATCCTCGTTCCCGTCACTCTTACCGCGGCTTTACGGCGATAGCGAGAGCGGCTCTGTCACTTTCATCTCTCTAAGACGGGGGGGGGGGGAGTGAAGAAGGGAGGAAGAGAGAGATGTGGGAGGGAGGGAGAGAGGGAGAGAAGGAGGAAGGAGGAGGGGGGGGGTGGGGGGAAGGAGGGAGGGGGGGGGGCGCAGTATATATTTAACGCGACTTTTTTTTTCTCGTTTCGATCCATAAATTTCTTTGTTTACTTTTGGGATTCTATAGACCTTTTCTTTCGTTTTGGTCGATGCTTCGCTTGCACGTTCTCTCTCTCTCTATTTGTCTGTCTGTCTGTTTTTTTCACTCGTGTTCCTTCCCCCTCCATCTCCCTCTCTCCTTCCCTCTCCCTCCTCTCTCCCTCTCCCTCTCTCCCTCTCCCTCCCTCTCAGCTTCCTTCTCTCTCCTACCCTCTCCCTCCTTCTCCCCCCTCTCCGTCCCTCTCCTCTCCCTCTCCCTCTTCCTTCCTCCTCCCCCTCTCTCCTTCCACCCCCCCTCCCTCCTTCCACCCCCCCCTCCGTCTCCCTCACCCCCAAAACAGGCGAGAAACTCCACCAGCAATCATTTTTGCAATCTCAGCTTCCTCGCCGAAAAACCCCCGGTCTGCTGACGAGAACAGGGTCTTTTCCCTTCCCCCCTTCGCGCGATCTATCGGCGTCGCCAGAAGTCTATTTATGCGAGAGATGTTGAGTCGTTTTCATTTGATTTTATTATTATTATTGTCATTATTTTGTTATTATCGTTAGTTTTTGTTATTATTTTGTTATTATTTTGTTATTATTTTTATTTATTTTTGTTATTATTGTTATTATTTTATTTTATTATTTTTTTTTTTTTATTGTGGTTTTATTTTTTTTTTTTTTTGGGATTTTTTTTCTCCCAAGGGGGGGGGAGGGGGTAGGGGTGGGGGGAGGAGGGGGTATTCTTTTTTTTTCTTTCTTTCTTTCTTTTTTTTCCTTTTTTTCTTTCTTCTTCTTCTTCTTCTTCTTCTCCTTTTTCTCCTTCTATTTGGTTTATCAACTTTTATCTGTTATTCACTTTTACTTTGTTGTTGTTGTTTTTTTTCCCTTTTCCCCAGTTTCTTTGATTTGCTCCTGTTTATCTGTGTGTTTTATCGTAAATTAAAATATATTATTTACTGTCAGTTTTCGTGTAATGGGGAGAGAGAATAAAGAAAGGGGAAACAGAGGGTACTTTTCCCCCCCCTCCGCCCTCCCCCCCCGCCTCCGCCCCTCCGCCCTCTACCCTCCAGCCTCCACCCTCCACCCTCCGCCCTCCACCCTCCACCCCTTCGCCCCCCACCCTCCGCCCCCCCTCCGCCCTCCGCCCCTCCCCCCGGCCCCCCCTCCCCCTCCACCCTCCGCCTCCACCCCCCCGCCCCTCCCACCCCCGCAGCGCGACCCCTCCAAACCGCGGAGCATCTTTGAGACGATCATCTCGCGAAAATCGTGTGTAATTTAACGCTAAAAAAAAAAAATGAAAAGGAGAGGAGAGAGAGTAGAGGAGGAGAGGAGGAGAGAGAGAGGAGAGAGAGAGGAAGCCCCAGGGCGACAGAGAGAAGAGAAGGAGAGGGGGGAGAAGAGAGGAGGGGGGAAAAAAGGAGAGAGAGGGGAGAGAGAGAAAAAGGAAAGGAGAAGGGAGAGGAAGGAGAAAAAAAGAGAGGGAAAAAAAGGAAAAAGAAGAGAGAGGGGAGAAGAAGGAGGAAAGGGGGAAGAGGAGAGAGAGAAAGCAAAGGAGAAGTAAAAAAAAAAAAAAATCCCATTTTGATTCGAGCCAAAAAAAGGGCCCCAAAACCCGACCCCGATTTTCCTCGCATTTTTCGGTTTTCCTGGCGTTTTTCGGATTTCTTTTGAAACGACCGATTTTTCGCTTCGCCGGATTCCTTTTAAGGGGGCCGGACGGGCCTCGTGGGGTTTATTTTGATTTTTTTTCTTTTCGCTCCTGTTCCCCTTTCTCTTGTTTTTCTTCTCGCTTTTTTTTTGGGTTTTGTTTTTTTTCTCTCTGTTTTGGGTTTTCGTTTTTCTTTTTTTTTTTTGTCTTTTCTTTTTTTCTGTTTTTTTTTTTTTCCTCCTTTCTCTCTTTTCCCCGTTTCTCCCTTTTCCCCTCTCTTCTTCCCCTCTCGTTCCCTCTTCCCTTTTTCCCTCTCTCCCTTTTTCTCTTCCCTCCCCTTTTTTTATTTTTTCTCTTTTTTCCTCGTTCTCCTTCCCTCCTCCCCCCCCTTCCCTTCTCCCTTTTCTCTCTCTCTCCTCTCTCCTTCTCTCTCTTTTTCTCCCTCTCTCTTTCCCTCTCTCTCTTTTTCTTTCTCTCTCTCTCTCTCTCTCTCTCTCTCTCCCTCTCCTTCCTTTTCTCCCCTTCTTCTTCCCTTTTCCTTCTCTCCCCCTTCTTCCTCCCTCTTCCTTCTCCCCTTTTCGCCCTTCCTCTTCCCTTCTTTCCTTCTCCTTCCTTACGTCTTTCCCCCTTCTCCCCACCCTCATCCTCTCTCCTATATGGGCCACATAAGAGAAAAAGACGAGAAGAAAAAAGAAAAAAGAAGAAGAAGAAAAAAAAGAAAAAAAAAAAGAAAAAAGAAGAAAAGAAAAAAAGAAAAAAAAAAAAAAATCCTGTAGTTAAGATTCGAGCGAAAACGGCCCGAAACCTGACCCCGGATTGACCTCGCATTTGGGGGGTTAAAAACCGGCGATTTTTTTGGGTTTCTTCTGAATCGCTGGGTTTTCCTTTGCGTGATTCATGCTCAAGGGAGGCCGGACGGAGCCTCGTGGGATTTATTGCGATTTTTTTCTCTTTTCGCTCCTGTTCCTCCTTTCTCTTGCTTTGTTCTTCTCGTCTGTTTGTTTGGTGTGTGTTTTTTCTCTCTGTTTGGTTATCGTTTTTTCTTTTTTCTTTTTTGTCTTTTCTTTTTCTGTTTTTTTTTTTCTCCTCTCTTTCTCTCTTTCTCGTTCTCTCTCTCTCTCTCTCTCTCCTTCCCCCTCTCCCCTTCTTTTTTCTCTCTTCTTCTTCTCTTTCTCTCTCTCTCTCCCCTCTTCTCCCTCTTTTCCCTCCCTTTTTTTTTTTCTCCTCTCTCTCTTCTCTCTCTTTTCCCCCTCTCTCTCTCTCTCTTTCTCCCTCTCCTTCCTTTTCTCCCCTTCTTCTTCCCTTTTCCTTCTCTCCCCTTCTTCCTCCCTCTTCCTTCTCCCCTTTTCGCCCTTCCTCTTCCCTTCTTTCCTTCTCCTTCCTTACGTCTTTCCCCCTTCTCCCCACCCTCATCCTCTCTCCTATATTGACCAACATGAAGAAGAAGAAGAAGACGAAGAAGAAGAAAAAGAAAAAGAAGAAGAAGGGGAAGAAAAAAAAAAAGAAGAAAAAAAAAAGAAGAAGAAGAAGAAGAAAAGAAAAGAAAAAAAAAAAAAAAAAATCCACAATGATGAGGAAAATGGAGAAATAAAAAGGGTTTTAATTTCACTCCCGGTTTTTAAAAAGGGTTTTTATTTCACTCCCGGGAATTTCAAAACCAGCTTCCCCCTGGTCTTTTATCGCCACGGGGGGGGGGGGCGTTTAAAAACATCGCCTCGAATCCCACAGAAGGTAAAAGAGAGAGAGAGAGAGAGAAAAGGGGGAAAAAAAAAAAAAAGAAGAAAAAAAAAATAAAAGAAATAAAAAAAAATAAAGAAAGGGAAAGAAAAAAAGGAGAAAAGAAAAAAAAGAAATTGGAAAAAAAAATGTAAAAAAGGGGGGAAAAAAAAGAGAAAGAATAAAAAGGGGGGAAGAAATGAAAAAAAAGAAAGGAAAAAAATAAAAAAAAAAAAAAAAAAAAAAAATAGAAAAGAAAAGAATAGAAAAAAATGAAGATAAAAAAAATGAAATAAAAGGGGGAAGAAATAAAAAAAGGAAAACAAAGGGGGAAGAAACAAAAGAACAAAGACGAAAAAAAGAGAAAAATCGTTCACCATTCCCGCGCCATGAGAGCGCTGCCGTAAACATCGTCTGCGGGAAAATTATTACTGTTTAACTGAGGTGTCCGCTGTTTGGCCGACCCTCTTCTCTCTTCTCCGCCTCTTTTGCTCTTCCTCCTCTCTCCTCTCTCGCTCTCCCCCCCTCTCTGTTTTGTTCTCCTCTCTTCTTCTCCCCCTTCTCTCTCTCTCCCTTTTGCTCTCCCGGCCCCTTTGCCTCCGTTCGCTCTCGCTCCCCCTCTCCTCTCTCCTTCTCTCCTCTCTCTCTCCTCTCTCTCCCTCTCCTCTCTCTTCCCTCGTCTCCTCTCTCCCCCTTTCCCCCTCTCTTGTTCTTCTCCCCCTCCCCCTCTCCCCTCTCCCCCCCCTCTCTCGCTCTCTCCCCCCCCTTTGCTCTCCTCCTTTTTCCTCTCTCCTCTCCTCCCTTTTCCTCTCTCTCTTCCTCCCCCTCTCCCCCCCTCTCTCTCTCTCCTCCCTCCCCTCTCTCTTCTCCCCCCCTCTCTCTCTCTCTCCCTTTTTTTTCCCCACCCTTTTTTCTTTTCGCTCTCGCTCGCCCCCCCTCTCTTCCCCCTCTTTTTCGCCTCTCTCCCGCTCTCTCTCTCTCTTTCGCTCTCGCTCGCTCTCTCTTCTCTTTCTGTCTCTCTCTCCCCCTCTTTTCCTCCTCTCTCCTCCCCTCCTCTCTCTTTTCTCTTCTCCTCTTTCTCCCCTCTCCTCTCTCTCGCCCCTCCTCCTTCTCTTTTCCCTTCTCTCTCTCTCTCTCTTTCTATTTTTCCCTTCTCTCTCTCTCTCTCTCTCTCTCTCTCTCCTCTCCCTTTTTCTCCACTCTCTCCTCTCCATCCCCCCCCCTCCCCCTCTCCCTCTCTCTCTCTCTTGTCTCTCTTCTCTCTCTCTTCTTCCTCTCTCTTCTCTCTCCTCTCCCTCTCTCTCTTTCGCTCTTTCCCCCTCCTCCTCTCTCTCGCTTCTTCGCTCTCTCCTCTCTCTTTTTCGCTCTCTCCTCTCCGCTCTCTCTTCCCTCTCTTTCCCCCCTCTGTCTTTCCTCTCTCTCCCTCTCTCTCTCTCTTCTCTCCTCTCTTTTCTCTCTCCCCTCTCTCTCTCTCTCCCCTCTCTCTCTCTTCTCGCTCTCTCCTCGCTCTCTCCTCTCTCTCTTCCCTCTCTCTTCTCTCTCTCTCTCTCTCTCTCTTCTCTCGTTCCTTTCCGTGATCTCTTTCCTCTTATCTTCGTCTGCTCTTTCCGTTTCTCATCTTCCGCTCCTTCGTTCGTTTTCCCTCCCTCTCTCTTTCCCTCTTTCCTTCGTCCTTCCCTTCCTCTCTCTCGTTCCTTCCTTTCTTCTTCTCTCCTTCATCCCTCTCCCTCCTTCCCTTCTTCCTTCATCCTTCTCCCTCCTTCCCTTCTTCCTCCCTCCCTCCCCCTCCCCTCTCTTCCTCTCCCCCTCTTCCTCCCCTTCCCTCCTCTTCCCTTCTTCCTCCCCCCTCCCCCTCTTCCTCTCCTTTCCTCTCTGCTAATCTCCAGCGGGATCTTCTTGTCAATTGCAAAAGCAAAAATGGAAAACAATGGAAATATGACTCCTTTTAACTTAGCAACTTGATGCAATAAAAGATAAACAGGTGAATAAACGGGATTTTAAGAATGCAGTCTTTCGGCCCAGCAACAAGAGGAAATTGCAAATGTGAATTTTTCGACCAGTGAATTGAAAAAAAAAAGGAGGTAATATTAGTTAGACAATTTCTCAGTGTGGTGAATTCCCTTTCCCCTAAATTGATAATTATAATAATAAATAAATATGTTAATAAGTAAGTAAATAAATATGTAAAGTAATAATAATAATAATAATAATAATAATAATAATAATAAAGTATATATATACATACACACATTAATGATAATCAATTGTATGAAAAAAATTCACTCATCCATTAACTTCCCGTCTCCCCTAAAAACGAAAAGAATTTTCCAAAGCTTATCATTCACATAAAACCACGGACCTCCGCTGGCGTTTTATTGCCGTCGCGTAAGCAATAGCATTATAGATGGCTGGCGTTGCAAAGGACAAGTGTTTTCTTTTATATATATATATATATATATATATATATATATATATATATATATATATATATATATATATACACACATATATAAAACAACACCAGAGGGTCCGAATGAGAGTTCGAATAGCGATCCGAGACGACTGTCCGAATAAGGAGTTTCGAATCATTATTGAGCGAGACGCCGAAGCCGGTTTCGAAAAGGCCAGAAGTGAAGCTCTTCGGATCCAATGTATTTCTGATTGAAAATTTGTAGCATAAAAAGAGAGAAATATTGCGCGGACGAATTTTAGATAAGTATCTGATTTCTTTTTTTTTGTCTTTTTCTGTTTTCTTTTTTAAGGGGGACGGTAACAGTATCGCCAGAACAAGACTTTTCGATAAAATCATTTAGAAATAAATGCATGAAATGTGTTTATTTATTTATTTATTTTTATCTGTTTCCATATTGAATAGTAATGAAAAAAAAAAAATAGACGAAAGAAAATATATATAATATACATATAAATAATATATAAATATTTATAAATATGGAAAATTTAATAAAGATACAATTAGAAAGATAAAGAATTACACAATAAAAAAAAATAAATATTAAGAAAAGGCGTAAAAAGCAGAAAGAAAGATGAACGAAACAAGAAAAAAGAAGATGCGGTAAAATAGATAATACAAACGAAAAAAAAAGTGAAAAGGAAAAAAAAAAAAGATGCGGTAAGAAAAATTCTGTTTATGAAACAAAACGAAACACACATACCACACACACACACACACACACACACACACACACAAAAAAAAAAAAAAAAAAAAAAAAAAAAAAAAAAAAAAAAAAAAAAAAAAAAAAATATATATATATATATATATATATATATATATATATATAGATATATATATATATAAAACATACAAATGAAATAGACAATAAACGAAAACACGAAACATTCGGCAACCCTCAGAAGCAACCCCCACTCACCCACCCCCAACCCCCACCCCCACCCAAAAAAAAAAAAAAAAAAAAAAAAAAACAGGGCGCGTCAAAATCCAAAGATCGCTTAATTAATCAATCTCACCATATTTAATCCCCACCGAGACGGTTATTAATCGCCTCCCGTTTGAGCCAAGGAGCGAATATGGACCGAAAGATAATACACTTGGAAACAAACAAACAAGCAAAGCGATGACTCTTTTTTCTTCATATTGTCGAGCGAGAGAAGAAAAGGGAAGAAGGAAATGGCGATGAAAGTGAAGAAGAAGAGGATGAAGGTGAAGAAGAAAGGCGAAGAAAAGTAAAAGAAGAAGAAGAAGAAGAGAGCGAGAGAGAGAGAGAGAGAGAGAGAGAGAGAGAGAGAGAAAGTCTTAAAGGCTGTTCCATCCAAGAGAAAATATCGAAAAACTTGAATTCGCATTTCTATTTTTTTTTCTTGCTCAGATGGACAGTCAAATTGTTGAAAAGTTGAAGGATTGGTGGCGGACAATATTAGCATATGAATAAATAGATATAAGTACGGACAGATAAATGAATATGGATGGGTGGGTGCATCTGCGTGTATGTATATTCACTTTATACGTTCTGCTTTCAGTTCATTTATCATTTATTCTCTCTCTCTCTCTCTCTATCTATCTATCTATCTATCTATCTATCTATCTCTTTCGCTCTCTCTCTCTATTTATCTCTTTCGCTCTCTCCTCCATTCCTCATTTTCTCACTCCCTCACTCCCTTCCCCACTTCTCTCTCTCTCTCTCTCTCTCTCTCCTCTCTCTCTCTCTCTCTCTCCTCGCCCCTCTCTCTCTCTCTCTCTCTCTCTCTCTCTCTCGCTCCTTCTCGCTCTCTCCATTCCTCCTTTTCTCACTCCCTTCCCCCCCCCCTCTCCTCTCTCTCTCTCTCTCTCTCTCTCTCTCTCTCTCTCTCTTCTCTCTCTCTCTCTCTCTCTTTTCTTATCTCTCAGCGATGACTGAATGACAAGCTCCTGTGACACATAGATCCACTTATGCCATTAAGATTTTTGTGTTTTTTCAGTTGTTTTTGTGTGTGGGGGGGGAGGGGGGAGTGTGTTTATGGTGAAGATGAAGCATGGGAAAAGGATGGAGACAGAGAAAAAGGAACAAGTGGGGAAAGAGAGGGGAAGAGAGAAAAAGAAGAAGAAGAAGAAGAAGAAGAGAGAGAAAGAGAGAGAGAGAGAGAGAGAGAGAGAGAGAGAGAGAGAGAGAGAGAGAGAGAGAAAAGAGGGAAAATAATGAAAGAAGAAAGATATAAAACTATATATTTCTTTGTGAATATTTATTTTTTCTTTTATATATTTTATCATATCTATTTATCTATCTATCTTTTATTTTCAATTAATTTTGCCTTTCCTCATTTCTCCAACAAATCATCAATTTTTTTTCTGTTTCTCTTATGTCCTACTTTCTCTTCTATTTTCTTCTCTCCCTTCTTTGGTCGCTCATTCATCACTCCCTTTATCATCTCCCTTTCTTCTGTTTATACTTTAACCCGAGGAGCAAGTCGGTTTTCGAATCCAATATATCTCCTGTTCTCCTAGGAATTAGAAAATACGTGAGGGCGTTCATATTTTTTCACCTTTTCTCTCTTTCTTTCTTTCTTTTTATCTGTCTTTCTGTCTGTCTGTCTGTGTCTGTCTGTCTCTGTGTCTGTCTGTCTCTGTGTCTGTCTGTCTCTGTCTCTTTCTGTCTGTCTGTCTGTCTGTCTATCTCTGTCTGTCTGTCTCTCTCTCTCTCTCTCTCTTTCTCTCTCTCTCTCTCTCTATCCTCTCTCTCTCTCTCTCTCTCTCTCTCTCTCTCAGTCTACCAATCAGACTCACACATCCCCCCCCCTCCCTCCTCCTCCCTCTTCACACACGCAAACTTTTTTTTCAAACAAAGCAATCATTCAGCCTCCCCCCCAACCCCCCCATCACCCCACCTCCCCACCCCCACCCTCGCTCCCGCCCCTGTTCTTGCCTCTCGTGTATCGTGGGCGTTTTTCGGCCTCGGGATCGCGGGCGTGCGGGCGGCACTCGAAAGCATTCTTGACAGGGAGAAACTTAGTGTGTAATTGAAAAGCAAGAGAGAAACAAAAGAAAGAAATCTGGTTTTGAGTTCGGATGGAGAGAGAGAGAGAGAGAGAGAGAGAGAGAGAGAGAGAGAGAGAGAGAGAGAGAGAGAGAGAGAGAGAGAGAGAAAACAGAGAGAGAGAGAGAAAGAAGACAAAGAGAAAAAAAAGAGAGAGACAGAGAGAGAGAGAGAGAGAGAGGAAGAGGGAGAGAAAGAGAGACAAAGAGAAAAAGTAAGAGAGAGAGAGAGACAGAGAGAGATATAAAGAAAGAAAAGAAAGAAAGAGACTATACACAAACAAGTAAATGAATCAAGCAAATTACCGAAACCTGGTAAAAAAAAAAAAAAAAAAAAAAAAAAAGACTAAAAGATACAAACAACTCGATTATTTTTTTTTCTTCTCCGAACAGACTTCGTAAATTTGACTTCCTCCTCCAAATGGCGCCCAACCTGCCTGTCCTGTTTACTTTTAATTGGCCTGCGTGTGGCTTTAAAGACTTCATCTTTTGATAGCCTTAAAATATCTGGCCTTTTTCGGTTTTTAGGCGAGATCGGAATGTCGAGCGTGTGGGTGTTGTGTTTTGTGTTTTGTGTTTTGTTGTTGTTGTGTGTGTGTGTGTGTGTGTGTGTGTTGTGTTGTGTTGTTGTTGTTGTGTGTGTGTGTGTGTGGTTGTGTTGTGTTGTGTGTTGTTGTTGTGTGTGGTGTGGTGTGTGTGTGTGTGTGTGTGAGTGATGTGTGTGATGTGTGTGTGTTGTGATGTTATGTAGTTGTGTTTGTATGTTTGTGTTGTGTGATGGTGTTGTGTGTGTGTGATGTGTGTGTGTGTGTGTGTGTGTGTGTGTGTGTGTGTTGTTGTTGTTGTTGTTATATATATATTTGTATTTGCAAGTGTGTGTTTGTGTGTTTATGTACTATATCTGGAATACTTACGTAAGTGATTTGTAAGTATATGTAAACTTTTAAATCGGCATTTCTTAACCAGCAAGCGAGAAACCTAATCAAAAATTTATCATCTTAAAAAAGAAAAGAAAAAAAAGGAGAAAGAAAGGGAAGGGAGGAAGAAAAAAGGAGAAGAAAGGAAAAAAAGAAGAAAAGGAAAATGGAAGATGGAAGAAGGGAAGCAAGGAAAAAGAGTGAAAAGAAAGGAAAATAAGAAGAAAAAAAAGAAAAGAAAATATAGAATATATGAACAGAAAAATACGAAAAAAAGAGGAATGATAGTAACAAATAAATTAATAATAATGATAATAACAACAATAATGATGATGATAATAATAATAATGATAACAATAATAATAACAACAATGATAATAATAATAACAATGATAATAATAATAATAATAATTAAATAACGATATGTTTCCAAGAATTAAAAATCAACGAAAAAAAAAAAAAAAAAATCGCCACAGGACTTTCTGTTTCGTTAATTAACATTCATAGTATTTCGTTCGGAATATATACAACGATACTAACCGACTGATATTCTTGTAATTAATTTATGAATCTAATTATTGTCGTTAATTATCTATTCGTATTTTTATTTTTAAGATTTTTAATGTTGTTAATTATCAATTCCTATTTTTTTTTATTTTTTGTTTGTTATTCCATTATTCATTCTTCATTATCGTGTTATTTTAATAAGATTTCGATTCTGATTTTAATCGATATCGTTATCTATCAGTATCATATATTATCATATTGTTATTTTCTTATTGCTGTTATCTATATTATCGGGTTTTATATCATGTATTTTGCAACAGTTTGCAATAAACACTTAAATCGCTATGACACCCCTTTCGCGTAAGATTTATTTAGAAAGAATAAAGAAAAAATAAAATATGTGTAGAAAATTGAAAATGTCATAGCAAAAATATGCATCTATTTGACATATGTACGTAAATGTACGTACACACACACACACACACACACACACACACACACACACACACACACACACACACACACACACACACACACACACACACACACACACACACACACACAATAACCCCTTTCTCTCCCTCTCCTCCTCTTCCCCCTCAGACAGAGAGAGAGAGAGAGAGAGAGAGAGAGAGAGAGAGAGAGAGAGAGAGAGAGAGAGAGAGAGAGAGAGAGAGAGAGAGAGAGAGAGAGAGAGAGAGAGAGAGAGAGAGAAGAGGAAGAGAGAGAGAGAGAGGAGAAGGCAGAAGGAGTAAGTAAAACGAGAGAAGAAGCAGAATAGAGAGGGGTAGATGAGAAGAGCCCACAAGAGAGAATAAGTTTTAGAGAGAGGGGGGGGAGGGTGCGGAGGTCCCAGAGAGTACAGTGAGGTTTAAACCCGGGGGGCGAGATATGTAGTGTGTAGTTGAAGAAGCCCGAATGGTTTTTATAAGAGGGGGAGTGAGGGGGGGGAGGGAAAGGGAGGGAAGCGGAGGGAGGGGAGGGAGGAGAAGGGGAGAAGGGGGAGAGGGGGAGGGAGGGAGGGAGGGGGAGGGGTAGGTGGGGAAGAAGGAGGGTGGAAGAGGAAATGAAGGGAGAGGGAGAGGGTGAAGGAGAGGAAGGGAGGAAAGAAGGGCAGGGTGAAGGAGAAGACGGAGGCGGGAATATCTACAGTTTCCTTCTTCGTTTTCATTAAATAATAAGAAAAAAAAGGTTTTTTTATCATCAATTTCTTTTTAAAAAACAAACAAAGCATCGCCATTTTGTTTATCTCATCGTTCCCTTCTTAATAATAATAATAATAATAATAATAATAATAATAATAGTAATAATAAAAAAATAAATGATAATAATAATAAAAAATAGTTGCAACTTTTTACACATTCAAACAAAACCAAAAGACGAAATGAATAACATGTTCGCCAGCCCTTTCCTGCAGACAACCCACAGCAAATGGCAAGTGACAACGCGCTCATTCTGACACCGTTTAATTAACGACGCAAAGTAAACAAATAACAGGCAGGTATTCATGCCACGGCTCCTCGAGGCACTCCAAGCCTTATTACCTTTGCATTCCAAGAGAGAGCGAGGGAGGGAGAGAGAGAGAGGGAGAGACAGAGGGAGGGAGGGAGAGAGAGAGAGAGGAGAGAGAGAGAGAGAGAGAGAAGGAAGAAAAGAGAGAGAGAGAGAGAGAGAGAGAGAGAGAGAGAGAGAGAGAGAGAGAGAGAGAGAGAAAACCACAGCGTGACTTTGGGAAGTCTGCACAGTGGCAGATTGCGTTCAAAGCCTATGTGATGCGGGGGGGTGGAGCTTTGTCACGGAATAATTCCAATACAGACAGTGGATGATATGCGTACTGTTTGGAGATACACAGACACACACACGTGTGAGTGTGTGTGTGTATTTGTGCACATATATATGTATATATGTCTATCTACCATGGTATCTACACGGAAGAGTGTTTTACCATATATATATATATAGATATAATATATATATATATATATATATATATACATTATCTTATATATTATATATTATATATATATATATATGTATATATGTATATTGTAAAAATACATGCAAAATATATGTATATATATGTATATATATGTATATTTTGTTATATGTATGCATTATGTATTTATGTATAGATATGGGATACAATACAATATTTTATTAATGTTAACAATAAATGTTATAGAACGTTTAGTCTAAGGTTTGTATGTATAATCAGAGGATAGGGATCTAGTATGCCAGTGGGTACGTTATTTTCCCAGGCAGAAACCTATCCTGCTGACCATTAGTATTATGTACAATGGTCCGGTACAATTCACAAATTTTCTATTCAGGCGTTAACAACAAAAGTTACGAGAGCACGTACTTTACATCTGGCTTTTTGGTATTTACAAACAAGACCGGAAGAAAGGGAATTCTAAACCAAGAATCGGGTACGTATTCCGAAGCATGAAACCATTGCCACTAACGGAAAATTGAGATTCAGTGATGTACCTAACAAGTCACGTGACGGAAAGCTAATTGCTGTGAAGAAGTTTGTTGCATGGAGAGAAAAAAAAAAGTTATGTTATGGTTGCTTTTCTTTATGTTGATAATATATTTATGGTAATTTAAAAAATGGAAAAAGATGAAAAATTCAAAATCAAAAACAGAAGCGATAAATAATAAAAATGATAACAAAATTAATAATCAATGATAAAAACAAACATAGAATTAAAAAAGTGATAAATAAATTAAAATAACAACAAAAAATAAAGACAGATCAATAAACAGATAATAATAACAACAACCAATAAGCAAGATGGACATAATAATACAAAAGCCAACAAATTATCACTCGGCTGGCAGCTATTTAAACAGATTAACAGCAAAAACAACACGAGCTTCTTCAACAAATGCAAAACAAACACACGCAGACACAGGCTCTCCCGACAGATCAAAAAACGACAAACTAAACAGACAGACCATAAAGCCAAGAACCGGCGAGCAACTGTAACTCAGGAACACTCGCATTAACCAAGAATTCACACCACAAAAGACTACACAAAAACAACACACCAACCCCACACACCAAAACACACCACATAAGCCACACCAAAAGCGCACCACACGCACAAAACACACCACAAACACCACACACACACACACACCAAAACACATCCACACCACACCAAACAACCCACGCCCCCCCAACACCTACCCCCTTCCCACAAACCCACCCCCCACCCACCCACACCACAAACACCCCCTACTCCACACGCCCGCCCGCACGCCCGTCTTCGATTTCAGGGCTTTCTTGTCCGTCGAATGAAGAGAGAAAACATTTCGCTATTCATTAGACTAAGTATGGTGTTTGTGTGTGTGGGAAGGAGGCGTGGATGGTGATGAATGCGGTGATGATATCAGTGGAGGGAATTATGGGGGGGGGTGATGGGGGGTAGGTAATGGTAGTTGGTGGTGGTAGTGGTGGTTATTATTATTGTTATTATTATCATATATTATTACTATATTATTATTGTTTTTGTTGTTATTATTGACACTATTGTTATTATTATTGATAATGTTATTATTGTTATTTTTTATCATCATTTTTGTTGTTATCAGCATGATCATCATCCCTATTACTACAATTAATATTATCATTATAATCATCATTATTATTAACATACCTAACCCGGAGTCACTGACCTGTCCACTACCTAACCCGGAGTTAAAAACGCTACCCATCAAAATGTCCATTACACAACCCGGACCCTCGTTTGCAGTCACACGCCTTCAATAGTGAGAGAAGAGGCAGTGATGGTGGTAAAGTTTCCTAAAGTAGTAGTGGTAGTAGTAGTAGGAGTAGCAGTAGCAGTAGCAATAGTAGTAGTAGTGGTAGTAGTAGTAGTTGTAATAGTAGTAGTAGCCACAGAGTGTAGTAACAGAGGTGAGAATTATCATCATCAGTATTAGTAGCAGTAGCAGTGTGTAGTACCAGACCTTTTACCATAGTAAATATCGTAATTGTCATTAAAATTATATATATATATATATATATATATGTGTGTGTGTGTGTGTGTGTGTGTGTGTGTGTGTGTGTGTGTGTGTGTGTGTGTGTGTGTGTGTGTGTGTATTATAAATATTATATCAGTAACAACAACAACAAAAATATCCCCAACACCAACAACAAAAATAATCCGCCCAAATACTGTAGAAAAGTTGAATTTAACTCAACTCATTCCCACCTGAGATATATGCCCGAGAGCATTCGGACAGACAAGTAATGAGATACGTCGTCAAGAAAAGCCAATCACCATTTAAAACTATTGCCAAAGCTATCACACGTTCCCCCTACCCCTACCTGCCTCTTTGCTCCCCATGTCCCTCTCTCCACTCTTTCCTTCTCCTTCTGTGACCCTCACCTCGTCCCTCTCCTTCCTATCTATCTGCCCCTCTCTCTCTCCCTTCTATCTCTCTGTCCCTGTCTTTCTCCCTCCTATCTATCAGCCCCTGTTTTTCTCCCTTCTATTTATCTGTCCCTGTCCCTCTCAATCCTATTTATCTCCCTCTATCCCTCCCCCTCCTATTTATCAGCCCCTGTCCCTCCCCCTCCTATCTATCTGCCCCTATCCCCGTTCATCCCCGCTCTTCTCCTCCTCTTCCCCTCTCCCTCCTCTTATTCCATCCCCTGTCGTGTTCCGTGACAGTCGACAGGCCCCTGTCCTTCCCCTCCCCTTCCCCCTTTCCCTTTCTCCCATCCCTTACCCCCACCCCCACCTAATACCCTAAGTGGCCACCCCCGCTACACACCCATTGTAGATAACAAAGCGACATTTACACCCCTTTAATTGGCTCGCCGGTAACCTAATGACCCAATTATGTGGTTCTCAGCGTCACAGCCGAGATGTTCCGTATATTAATGTGGAATTATGGGCGTTATCTGCTGGGAAATCCTTGTATGGGAGGCGCGGGGGGGGGGGGGGGTTGCAAGAGCGGGGTATTGATAGGCTGCTCGCGAATAATTCTGTTTTGCTTTTGGTAGTTATTACGTTGCTATGGATGAAGTGTTGTTTGTGGATGGTTTACGGTTGGAGACGTGTATGTAGATTCAATGGGGGCGTGTGTGTGTGTGTGTGTGTGTGTGTGTGTGTGTGTGTGTGTGTGTGTGTGTGTGTGTGTGTGTGTGTGTGTGTGTGTGTGTGTGTGTGTGTGTGTGTGGGTGTGTGTGAGAGAGAGAGAGAGAGAGAGAGAGAGAGAGAGAGAGAGAGAGAGAGAGAGAGAGAGATACTACAGATCTTGTGCAGTTCTGTCACATAGTCTGAAGATAGACACCTCATCTCCCACTTAACCAAAATACAGACTAATGCTCTTAACGCAACCACGACCTTACGACCTGGCAAAAACCCGTTCCCCACTCCTAGTCACTGACCTGTCCACTACCTAACCCGGAGTTAAGAACGCCACCCATCAAAATGTCCATTACGCGACCCGGACCGTCGTTTAGTCGTTTCAATAGCGAGAGAAGAGGCAGTGATTATGGTAAAGTTTGCAGGAGTTTCAATAGTGATTTAACACAACACGCGTGGTTTTTTTTTAACGTCATTCACACTTGTTGAGGGAGATAGAAAACGATGGATGAAGAGGGAACAGAGAGGAAGAAAGATATATATGGGGGCCAGGGATCGCTAAAGGTGATGTAAGACGGTCCATTTGCAAGCTGAAGGAAGGGAGTAAGTTATGTTTGTTATAACCATAGAGGGCGAAATATGGGCGTGAAAGTCAATAGAGGGTGTGTGATAGAAGAGGGAGGTTGAAGAACCAGCATAAAGTGATCTATTGTAGAAGTGAAAGTGATGGTATGGTTGTTACTTTTTTCTTGTGAGAAATGGTGGATGTTTGGCACCAATATTGTAACTTTTATGCTGAAGATTTATCAAAGGAGTAATTTTTACCGATTATCATCATGGTTGAAATGATTAAAGCTATTGTAAGAGGCACTGTTATCATGCCTACTGCCACAACTATATACTACAAATATCTTTTAATACTGAATCTTTATTATCATCGTTT